>NC_059121.1:28366028-28553528 GCF_020740685.1 Jaculus jaculus
ATGCCTTACCGCCATTGAATCTGACTCACATGTGTACTGGGGAATCAAACCTGGGTCCTTGGGCTTTGTAGGCAAGCACCTTAGCTG
Source organism: Jaculus jaculus (assembly GCF_020740685.1). Classification (NCBI taxonomy): domain Eukaryota; kingdom Metazoa; phylum Chordata; class Mammalia; order Rodentia; family Dipodidae; genus Jaculus; species Jaculus jaculus. The sequence goes on from NC_059121.1 coordinate 28,366,116, forward strand.
CTAAAACATCTCTCCAGCCCCAGTCACTCACTTCTAATGTGCATGCAGCTTCTTTCAGTGACTGTTGGTCTTCCTCTCCTGGCAGCCTTCATATCAGACGCAGGAGAGTGTGTGTCAGCCCGCACAACCACGTTCTTAAGCAGTGGATGAAAGCGCAAGCAGCCAAGAAAAGAGGAAAAGGTGACATTTGCCGTGAGAAGAAACACCCCAGCAGGAGGAACAGTAAAGGGACACATCCGAAGGAGACATGAAGGTGTCATGCAAGTCCCTGCTGCGGCATACTGGCAAGCTACAGACATGATCCAGGTGAACTCAGCCATGGTTGGTGATGACTTTGCTGTCTGAATCTGCCTGTTGACAGGCAGCAGAGTTTTTAGTGAAAAAAAAGAAGTGAAGCACTTGTCTAACACGTGCAAGGCTCCAGTTCAATCCCTAGCACCAAAACAAAACTAATACAAAAACATGTGCACATGTGCACAGCATACAAATGCAGCCAAAATACTCAACTAGAAATGAAATATAATACTCATCTTCACAGAATTTTCAGGAGGATAAAATATATATAATTTCTCTAATTTTTTATTATGAAATTTTCCACACAATCTTTTCACTAAACCATTGAACAGAGGTTGAAAACATCATGGTATTTGTCTTAGTCTGTTTTCTGTTACAAAAACAAAATACCTGATACCAGGTAACTTATAAGGAGTACAAGTTTATTTGGCTAAGGGTTCTTGAGATTGGGAATTCCAAGAACATGGTACTAGAATCTGGTTGGCATTTGGTAAGGATTTTCTTGCTGTAATCAACATGGTGAAGGGCATAATGTGGCAATGTGTAAACTGAGATCTTCTCTTTCTTATAAAGTCACAATTGCCATCATAGGAAAACTACACTCACTATCCTAATTAACCTCAATTACCTCAAAATACCACCATATTAATCTGAAGATTAAGTTTCGGATAATCATCCAAACCATAGCAACCTTTCATCCCTAATTTCTTCTTAGTGTTGTAACTTGGCATCCTCCAAGAGTAAACAAACACATTTTCCTGCATTATCACTTTTACAATGATATTGACAATTTCATCTATTCCACATTTAAGTTTCTTTGAATGTTTCCAGATAATTTTGTTGAGTGCTTTCAATCTAGATTCACCACTTCCATTAATTTTTATGTGGCTTTAGTAGTTGTTAATCTGAGAAAGTCTCGTCCTCCCAGCTCCTTTACCCCTTCCCTTCCTTCCTCCTGTTCTTCCTTTTCCCTTCTCTCTCTCTCTTCCTCCCTCACTTCCTTCTTTTCCTTCCTTCAGGGCAGACTTTGTTTTTAGGTTGATTTTCACTCTAGCCCAGGTTAACCTGGAACGTTATAGCTCCAGGTTGGCCTCAAACCCACAATGATCTCAGCCTCCTGAATGCCGGAACTATAGGCATGCCCAGCCAGCTTAGACCTTTAAAAGAGAAAAGGTTAGGATATTTTTCCTATTACAAATTTGTCTGATTAGGTTCTCATGATCAGGGTCAGGCTTTTCCGTTTCTTTGCTTTCTATGAGAATTTGAATATTTCTTGTGTTATTTACAGTACACGAACATTAGCATTTAATTTCCCAAATAGAAAAGTCTAAGGTGAGTAGTAATGCAAACATATAGTTTGAACAGTTAGTATCACATGTAAGTACAATGATTGAGATGGGGAGGTAATATGATGGAGAATGGAATTTCAAAGGGGAAAGTGTGGGGGGGGAGGAAGGGAATTACCATGGGATATTGTTTAGTCATGGAAGTTGTTAATAAAAAAATAAAATTCTGAAAAAAATAGTATCATTTTGATTTGCGATTTTAATACCAGAGGAAAAACAAAACAGCACTGCCCCGCTGCCCAGAAACTCCTGTCTCCTACAATCTCTTCTCAGAGCAACAACGTGGTTACACATCCAGAGCTTAGTCCTGTTGGATAATTCTGTTCTACTCTAAATAAAACAACTACATTTTAAAACTCCTATCTGCCATTCCCATATGTGTGGGTTGATTTCCACTGGAGGAGGATTGTCCTCTTTGGGCCTCTTTGTTCTCATAAGCTTAGACACTGAGCTGAGGTACCAGTTATCATGACATCCAATAAGAGAACAAGAGCCACTTTCCCAGGTGTAGGGTGTCTTGGGCCTCCTGCTGGCCAGTCGCTGGCAGTGGAGTGGCTAGAGCATGGGACACACAGAAATGCTGAACCTTATTTCGGTTACAATATTGCCAATAGAACTTTTTTTTTTTTTTCAATAGAACTTTTTTTAAATTTATTTTTATTTATTTATTTGACAGAGAAACGGGCAGAGAGAGAGAGAATGGGTGCACTAGGGCCTCCAGCCACTACAAATGAACTCCAGATGTGTGCATCCCCTTGTGCATTTGGCTAACATGGTTCCTGGGGATTCGAACCTGGGTCCTTTGGCTTTGCAGGCAAATGCCTTAACTGCTAGGCCATCCCTCCAGCCGGCCAATAGAACTTTTAGACAATACCCCTCATTGAAATTGATGTAGGATTTGACTTCTTTAGTCTTACCAACAGTCTTTCAGCTTAATGTAGATACTTTACCAACAAGGAAACTGGAGTCTTGAAGAGATTCCATGACTTGCCCAAGGTCATGCAGAGAAGGAGACAAGCTGTATCCAGGTCTCCTACCTCAGTTGTCCCCTCGGCTCTGGCCGTAGACATAGACCAGGACGATGCACACATGGAGGTGGATGAGGGAGAGGCAGTGAGATGGAAACCTGTGGCTGACGATTCCGCAGGATAGAGCACCAGCAGAACTGGAGCATAAGGACATGTGCCACCAGCTCCGCAGGGGCTGCAATTGGCTAAGGGCATCTTGTAGATGAAAACAGGTCCAACCTGATTCTGTGGCTCTTCACAGACAGTCAGTGGAGAAAATTGCATAATATTTATAGCCTGTGGTTTGCAAAATCTTCATCATCAAGCTTTCTTTTTGAACTTTGTAACAGACAGCTTCAGGTTCGCTGAGATGAACTTTCAGACCAGGCACAGCTATGGAGGAAAGGATTTATTGACGCTTACAGATCCCAGGGAAGTTCCATAATGGCAGAAGAAGAGCCAAAGGAGAGAGGGCACAAGCCAAAAGCCACAACCACATAGTACACTTTAGGAACTCGCTAGGAACACTTTGCATATCTTTAGATTGGAATTTTGTTGTTGTTTGCCAGCATAAAGGTTTTTTTTCAAAATTTTTTTATTAATAACTTCCATGATTATAAATATTCCATGGCAATGCCCACCCTCCCCCCAATTTCCCCTTTGAAACTCCACTCTCCATCATTTTCCCTCCCCCTCTCAATTAGTCTCTCTTTTATTTTGATGTCATGATCTTTTCCTCCTGTTATGATGGTCTTGTGTAGGTAGTGTCAGGCACTGTGAGGTCATGGATATCCAGGTCATTTTGTGTCTGGGGGGAGCACATTGTAAGGAGTCCTATCCTTCCTTTGGCTCTTACATTCTTTCCACCACCTCTTCTGCAATAGACCCTAAGCCTTGGAAGGTGTGATAGAGATATTGTAGTGCTGAGCACTCCTCTGTCACTTCTTTCCAGCACCATGATGGCTTCTGAGTCATCCCAAGGTCACTGCCATCTGCAAAGAGACGATTCTCTACCAAAAGTGAGAGTAGCATTAATATAAGGGTATGAACATTAAGAGAAGTGCTTACTGGGCAGTTTGATAAGCACAATATATACATTTAGCCAGACAGCAGCAGACGTTATACCCCTAAGGTTCATGACTACCCCTGTTTTAAGTTTTCAGTATCAGGGAGGTATTCCCTCCCATGGAGCAGGCCTCCAGTCCAATTAGAGGGCAGTTGGTTTCCATCATGACAGATGTGCCACTATTACACCCGTTGGCTCATTTGGCCTGCCTGGCCAAATATAAGGCTTGCAGTGTCCAGTGTTGAGTATCTTCACTGGTGATTTCTCTCTCTCACATTGAACTGCATGCAGAATGGCTTCTTCTAGCTTTCTGTCAGCTGGTCTACATGGAGGAGGTTACTAGCTCCATTCCAGCAGGATTTCTCAGTGGTCTTGCAGCCAAGGTATGTGAAGTCTTCAGCAATAGGGTCTTACCATCTATTCCTGGTGGGAAACCAAAGGCCTCAGCAATGGCCTATAATGTTTTGGGGGCATCAGGGACCTCCCTGGCCAACAGCTCACTGGAAGGTATCCCATCCCTGACACTGAAAGTTTTCCAGCAACAATCTATGGCTCCTGAGTGTTCCATTGTCCAAAAAAGTAGGTTTTCATATGATTTATTTCTATCCTCTTAGATTTTGATTAGCCCTCCCTCCATCTTTCCTTTACTCAATCTCTTGCCCTGACCTCACTTTGGGCCTTTTTGCCCCCATTAATCTATTCTTCTACTTACATATATACAATACCATCCTATTATGTACCCCCCTCCCTTCCTTTCTCTTCCCTTTATATCTCTTTTCTAGCTTAATGGCCTTTACTATTGATTTTTCTTCCTACTTACACAGAAGTCCAGTAACCTATAGTTAGGATCCAAATATGAGAAAGAACATGTGATGTTTGGCTTTCTGGGCCTGGGTTACCTCACTAAGTATAATCCTTTCCAGATCCATCCATTTTCCTGCAAATTTAGTTTGAAATTTTAAACTTATCACCACACCTTAGGGCTGGACCCTAAGATCAGCCCAGCAACACCGCCTCCAGCCAGCTGGCTGCACATGCAAACTAAGAACTAACAAAACACTGAATATATTGGAGACTATCTATTCAAACTACCACATTCCACCCCTGGTCCCCAATAGATTCAAAACCACCACACGTTGTAAAGTGTATTCAGTCCAACTTCAAAGATCCCCACGGTCTTGACCAATTTAAAATAGTTCCAAAGTTCTGTCTCCTCTGAGATTGTCTCTTAGCTCTGAGTCCTGTAGAATCAAACAAATACTTCCAACATATAAAGACACATACTAAACATTTTCAGTTGGTATAAGGCATAGCAAGGAGAGACTAAAACAATGCAAAGTTAACCTCCATCAAATAAACATCAAACTTCTGCAGTTCAAGTTTAATATAACCAGAGACTAACAGTCTCCAGATTTTCCAATTCTCTTCCAGATGGGGAGAGTAGTCAGGGAACACTTCAATCCCAGGCCAACAGTGCGCTCCATGGTAGCCCTTGCACAGTACAGGTATATCAAAAAACATCTCAGGCCCTATTTAAATTATAGTCCATCTTCAAAGCTTTCAGCTTATTAGGGTCATCATGCCCTGCCTCATGCCACATCACAGCACTGGCTCCTGGAACTGTGTTGCACTTCATGACTATTTCACGCATTTTTCATGCTTCCAAAACCAATACCAGGTGTGCAGGACACATGTTCTTAATTCAGGGATGAAATAAATCGTAACCTTGAAAAGCAGGTTCATTCTCTAGCCAACTGTTTCCAAGAGAGTTTGCATTTCTAACAATCTTTCCTCAGGCATCTTCTCCATTGTTTTAATGTAAAGCAGTTGGGCCATCTTCCTAAGATTGCTAATGTGTTGATAATAGCAGCTTCAGTAAAGTAAAACCAGCCATAGTGCCTGTAATTTTAACTTGCCTGGGGTTTTCCAACTTTAAATCTTAAATCTTTCGGTTCAATATCTTCAGCCAAGCACATCACTCCATTACAATTTTTTCAATATTTATTTTTATTTATTTGAGGGCAACATACAGAGAGAGAAAGAGAGAGAGAGAATGGGTGTGCCAGGGCTTCCTGCCTCTGCAAACGAACTCCAGATGTGTGCACGCCCTTGTGCATCTGGCTAACGTGGGTCCTGGGGATTGGAGACTCGAACTGGGGTCCTTAGGCTTCACAGGCAAGTGCTTAACCACTAAGCCATCTGTCCAGTTACCATTACAAATTTAACCTTGATGAAACTCTCTGGGCCCAGTCAGCAAGATGCAGCCAGCCTTTATGCCAGTAGCCCAGTTCTAACAAAGTCTTTTTTGCAGTCTTTCCTTCCCCTTAGAAAGCTCATAAGTCAAGCCTCAAGGTGGTACCAACTTCTGCAGCAGACAGCTTCAGGCTCGCTGTTATGAACTTCCAGGCCAACCACAGATATGAAGGAAGGGATTTATTGAAGCTTACAGATCCAAGGGAAGTTCCATAATGGCAGAAGAAGGGCCAAGCAAAGAAGAGAGCACAAGCCAAAAACCACAACCACACAGCACACTTCAGGAACTCCAGTTGGGCACACTTTGCATATCTTTAGATTGGAATTTTAAACCCACCACCACACCTTAGGGCTGGACCCTAAGATCAGCCCAATGACACCTCCTCCAGCCAGCTGGCTGCAGATGCAAACTACAAACTAATAAAACATTGAACGTTTTGGGGAGCCATCTATTCAAGCTACCACAAACTTACTAACAGACTTTGTCCAAAACTGCAGTATTTTCCACTCACCCATATCATTCTATTCACGCCACGATGCGAGGGATTCTAAGGATCCATAACTGTTCCTTTAAGTCTTCTGTTACCGTTATCTACTGCCATCAAAGTGCAGGTCTACCACTGAGGAAATCAGCACTACATCTAAACCTTAATAAAAACGTAAAACCAACCCAAAACAAGCTTTAAGTTGATCTTAATAACCACATTGAAAAATTGAAAAATTAAAATGAAAATAAAAGTCAGGGATGGTGGCACATGCCTTTAATTCCAACACTTGGGAGGCAGAGGTAGGAGGATTGCTGTGAATTAAAAAAAAAAAAGTGGGGAGGTCGGAGACGTGGCTTAGCAGTTAGGGCACTTGCCTGCAGGGCCTAAGAACTCATGTCTGTAGCTCTGGGTGCCACATAAGCTAGACACACAGTGACACAAGCGTGCAAGGTTGCACATGCGCACAAAGGTCACTTGTGTCTAGAGTTCCTTTGCAGCAGCTGAAAGCCCTAGCATGCCCATTTTTTTCCTCTCTCTCTCAAAATAAATAATAATAAAATTGTTTGATTAAAGAGAAAAGCTGGGTGTGGTGGTGCATGCCTTTAATCCCAACACTTGGAAAGCAGAAGTCGGAGGATCACCGTGAGTTCAAGGCCACCCTGAGAATACATAGTGAATTCCAGGTCATCCTGGACTACAGTGAAGCCCTAAAAACCAAAATATAAAAATTAAAAAAATAAAAAATAAATAAACTTGGTCTTTGATCCCTTCAACCAACCTCTTAAATTATTTTCATTTTATTTCTCTTTATAGACCAGATCCATGACACAATTTTGGAGTGAATATTAATGATAATAATTTATATGGTCTATTAAAAAGGCCTGATTGCTGCGATTTGGATACATGTCCCCGAAGGTCCATCTGTTGAAGAAGTGGTCTCAGCATGTGGTGCTCCTGGGAGGTAGCAGAACCTTTGGTCACTGGAGGCCTGTCCTTGGGGGGGGGGGCTGAGACCTCTGCTTCTTCCTCCATATCTTTGCTTGGCACCTCAAGGTGAACAACTTCTTCCACCCATGATGTCTGCCTTGCCACAGACCCCGAAGTAGTGAGCCAGCTGACTATGGAGAAACTTCCAATTCTGTGAGCCAAAATAAACCTTTCCTCTTTTTAAGTTTATTTACCTCAGGTATTTGTCATAGCAACAGAAAGCACACGGATTTTATTGTAATGCACATAACTGAAATTTCTTCTGAGGATCAGAAGTGCCCAAAAGGCAAGATCCTCAAATAAATTCTGTCTTATAGGTTGTCGTATGTACTTAGTAAAATGTTACTTTGTCATAGTTACTATATTATGTTCCATTGTTGTATTATGCATAAATACTGTTACTATACTATGACTTAATGTGCTATGAGTAAATCATCCAAGTTAGTCCCCAAGCTTTCTTTTTTAAAATTATATTTTATTAAAAATTATACATCGTAAGCCGGGCATGGTGGCGCATGCCTTTAATCCCAGCACTCGGGAGGCAGAGATAGGAGGATCGCCATGAGTTCTAGGCCACCCTGAGAATACATAGTGAATCCCAGGTCAGTCTGAGCTAGAATGAGACCCTACCTTGAAAAACCAAAAAAAAAAAAAAAAAAAAAAAATTATACATTTTATTAGTCTGTGTATGTGTGTTGTGCATGCATGTGTGCGCACATGTGGGTGCATGTGTGTATGGGTGCATAACCACATGTGTATATGTGCATGTTGAGGGCAGAGGCCGACTTCAGATGCCATCCTCAATCACTCTCAGCTAACGGAGGCAACGTCTCCCAGTTAAACCTAGAGCCAATTGATGCAGCTATTCTTGCTCACCAGCTTGCCTCAGGGATGCCATCTCTGCCTCCTGAACTGGGGTTACTGGCAGGTCAGCACACCCACCTCATATTTTTAGTTGTTTATTTATATTTATTTGAGAGAAAGAAAGAGAATGGGCTCACCAGGGTCTCCAGGCCCTGCAAACAAACTCCAGACTCATGCACCACCTTGTGCATCTGGCTTATGTGGGTCCTGGGGAGTTGAGCCTAGGTCCTTTGACTTTACATCCAAGTGCCTTAACCACTAAGCCATTTCCCCAGCCTTTAGTTGTTTGTTTGTTTTTTAATATTTTTATTTTTATTTATTTATTTGAGATGACAGACAGAGAAAGAGGCAGAGAGAGAGAGAGAGAGAGACAGAGAATGGGTGCGCTAGAGCCTCCAGCCACTGAAAACGGACTCCAGATGCGTGCGCCCCCTTGTGCATCTGGCTAACGTGGGTCCTGGGGAAGTGAGCCTCGAACTGGGGTCCTTAGGCTTCTCAGGCAAGCATTTAACCACTAAGCCATTTCTCCAGCCCTAGTTGGTTTTTTAAAGTTAAAAGTATTGCAGATCCCACTGAGGAGGGCCCCCAGAGGAATGGGGGCAGGGATGACAGAAGGGTGGTATCAACACATGATGTATCCATACTTATTATGTCCATAATTAATTTTTTAAAAGTATTGCAGCCGGATATTATATATATGTAATTACAATGATTGTAATGGGGAGGTAATATGATGGAGAATGGAATTTCAAATGGGAAAGTGTGGGGATGGGGAGGGAGGGAATTACCATGGGATATATTTTGTAATCATGGAAAATGTTAATAAAAATTAAAAAAAAAAAAAGTATTGCAGCCGGGCATGGTAGCACATGCCTTTAATCCCAGCACTCGGGAGGCAGAGGTAGGAGGATTGCCATGTGTTCAAGGCCACCCTGAGACTACATAGTGAATTCCAGGTTGGCCTAGGCTAGAGTGAGACCCTACCTTTAAAAACAAAAACAAATGATAATAATAATAATAATAAATATAAAAATAAATAAATAAGTATTGCAGAATTTATTCTATCCTATTCTTCCTATTTCCAGAATTAATTCTTTGATGTAACTTCCTGTAATGGCTTAATTTGGGGGAGTTAGCTAGTCAGTAAAGTGCCTGCATTGCAAGCATGAGTTGCTGAGTTTGATCCCCAGAACCTATGTAAAAATGCCAGGCATGAGAGACCCTGTCTAAAAAAGGAACATGGCATTCGTAAAGAATGATACTCAAGGTTGTTGTCTGGCCTCCACACATGTGCACACACTTGTTCCTACATGCACATGAACACAAACATATGTGTATGCAAACATACATGAAATGTTGAAGTGCTTTCAAGGATGATCTCCATAACTTCAATGAAGTGTCATTTGTTCATTAATTTTATTCTTTTTACTTTCTGGTTTTTCAAGGTAGGGTCTCACTCTAGCCCAGGCTGACCTGGAATTCACTATGTAGTCTCAGGGTGGCCTTGAACTCACAGTGATCCTCCTACCTCTGCCTTCCAAGTGCTGGGATTAAAGGCGTGCGCCACCACGCCTGGCTTTTTATTTATTTGAAAGAAGGAAAGATAAACACATGGAGAAGGGGGGCCAGAGAATGGGCATGCCAAGGTCTCCTGCCATTGCACGTGAACTCCAAACACATGAGCCACTTTGCACATCTGGATTTATATGGGTATTGCGGAATTGAACCTGTGCTGTCAGGCTCTGCAAGCAAGTGACTTTAACTGCTGAGCTATTTCTCCAGGCCTTGTTCACTAATTTTTTGTTTGTTTGTTTTTCTAGGTAAGGTTTTTCTGTAGTTCAGGCTGACCTGGATTTCACTATGTAGTCTCAGGGTGGCCTTGAACTCAAGGCAGTCCTCTTACCTCTGCCTTCCAAGAGCTGGGATTAAAGGCATGAGCCACCACACCTGGCTCCCCTGCTCATTAATTTTTTAAAAATTTTTTTGTTTGTTTTTATTTATTTATTTGAGAGCGATAGACAGGGAGAGAGAGAAGGGAAAGAAAGAGGGAGAGAGTGTGAGAGAGAGAGAATGGGCATGCCAGGGCTTCCAGCTACTGCAAATGAACTCGACGGGTGTACCCCTTTGTGCATCTGGCTAACGGCTAACCTGGGTCCTGGGGAATCAAGCCTTGAACCGAGGTCCTTAGGCTTCACAGGCAAGCACTTAACTGCTAAGCCATCTCTCCAGCCCCTGTTCATTAATTTTAAGCAATACCTATTACCTCCTCTTAATCCCTATTACTCTCTCCTTCTCCATCCTCATCCTAGTTCTTTGTAACTTTGAAATTACAAATTTGGATGATCATACATTGTTTATGTAATAATTACATGCATGATTATAAAGCATTATAATCATACCTGTATTCTAGCTTTATTTTTGAATGTTTATTATTATTATTATTAACAAGATGTTTCATATGGATCCATCATGTGTTGGTACCCTCTTTTCCTTTGTCCCTGCTCCCATTCCATTGGGGATGATCCTCAGTGGGGTTGCAGGTATTCCCCATGGGGTTGTGGTTTATGCATTGTGGGAGCAATAGTCAGTTATTTGTGGGGTACAGTTTTTGACGGTTTTATTATTATTATTTGTAGCTCTCACTCATTACTTCACTGACTCTAGAATTTCAGCAACTTCCTCTTTGTTCTGCTCTCTGTCTTCCACCTTGTATTCTGTCAGCTATTCTTGTACAGCTACAACTTTGCACTGTAGTAATAACAATAGTCTTCATAAATTCTCTCGTAGGTTCCCAACCATATTAGGCTAGGTGATCCCTTGTTGTGGGGGCTTTCATACATACCCTGCTATTCTTGTTTCTGTGAATCCCTCACATGAAATTTCATGGACACTCCTATAGCTTCTAGAGAATTCTCCATGTGTGCTGGGAAACTTTTGGTAGTTTTAAGATTTTTAGGTAACCAGATCATATCACTGTATTGGTAGGGAAGTGTGCTCTTCAATGTGAACAGTTTATATATCATTCAAAAATGTCTCCAAATATAGTTCCAAATGTTCATTGAGCAGAGAGAACAAATTATCCTTCATCCCTGGTTGAAAAGTATGGGCTTTAAATCTAGAGTGGATTAAAAATAGAAAGCCAATCTAGTTGGGAAATTTCCAAGATGACTGCCAAAATTATTCATGCTTGTATACACATTTTTCAAACATAACCTACATATTGCTGTGAAGGTATTTTTCAGGTACAATTCAGTTAGCCTTAAAATGAACAGATTAGGGCCAGGCGAGGTGACACACCTTTTTTTTTTAATTTTTTTTGTTTATTTTTATTTATTTATTTGAGAGCAACAGGCATAGAGAGAAAGAGGCAGATAGAGAGAGAGAGAATGGGCACACCAGGGCCTCCAGCCATTGCAAACGAACTCCAGACGCGTGCGCCCCCTTGTGCATCTGGCTAATGTGGGCCCTGGGGAGTCGAGCCTCGAACCAGGGTCCTTAGGCTTCACAGGCAAGCGCTTAACCGCTAAGCCATCTCTCCAGCCCGACACACACCTTTAATCACAGCACTTGGGAGGATTGCTGTGAGTGTGAGGCCATCCTGGGACTGTAGAGTGAGTGCCACATTAGCCTGGGCTAGAAGAAAAAGGGGGGACAGATTATTTATGTAGGAGTGACTTAATTGCTGGAGCCCTTTAACTATTTGTCTCTAGGTCTGAGCCAGTGAAGTCTGAGAGACTCAAAGCACAAGAAGCTTCCTGAGTACTTTGAAGATAGGAAGTGTCACATGGCAAGGAACACAGGTGACTTCTATCTGCTGAGAACAGCCCTTAGGTGATAGACAATGAACAGTAACATCAGCCCTATAATACAAAAATAATTGAATCAGCTGACAACTTCTAGAAGGAAATGCAATACAGCCAACATCTTGATTCCAATCTCATAAAAGGAAACAGAAAGTCTAATCACACTATGCCTCTGGGACTTGTACCTGACAGAATCTCAAGTCATACATGGGTGTTGTTCTTAGCACTATGCAGCAATTTGGTATATGGCAGTGGAAAGTTAACCTAAGAAATAAACAGAGCTTGTGCCATCTTGATTGTGTGAGGGTTGTTCTTTGAAGGGCCCAGTGGTGTGTTAGAGTACAGGAATGAACTGTGCACATAACCCACTGTCCTGTGCCAAAGACATAGAGAGACAACTGCTAATGGGGTGTGATGGCCCCTCCTACAATCTCAGCACTCAGAAGGCTGAGGTACAAGGATACCCATGAGGTCAAGGCCACCCTCCACTACGGAGTGAGTGCCAGGTCCACCTAGGTAAGAATGAGACTCTGCCTCAAAAAAGGAAAAGGGGAAGAAAGGAAGAAAAAGAAACAAAGAAGGACAAGTGCTTATTATTCTTTCTGTACTATTGGTGTGGTTAGATATTTACTTTCCATGCTGGAGTTTGGGGTCCAGGGAAGGATTAGATGTCATAAAGATGCAAAAGACCCCAGGCCATGGACACCAACTTTGGGTCCTTGTCCAAGTTATCAAAGAATTGAGAAGGTAAATTATGAATTGCAAGATTTAGTTTAGAAAGAGCATCCAAAGGGAAGGCAAGCAGGAAAGTCCAAGCCAAAAAGATGTTCTTCCCCTTCCCAGCCTGGCTGGGAAATGGAGACAATCTTCAAGCTGTCAGGAGGTCTGAGAAAGAAGAGTCTGGGGAAGGGGCTCACACACATGTAAAGTGTGCAGGAAAATGGCCAGGCAATACCCCTCTCATAGGGGAAGAGCCAAGAGCTGAGCCAAGCCTGAGTGGCTAGACTCGATTTATGGGTCAAACATCCAATTAGAGAGAGCCTCATCATCAGACTGGGGGAGGAAAGTGTAAGAGAGAGACTATTGGTCGGTGGGTTGGAGAGGCTGCCACAGGAAGGACCAGCCGCAGGTGTGCGGCTGAATGGAGGCAGAAGCAGGAGGTGCTGCAGAGCCCTGGCTTGCAGCCGCCTTGCAGGAGACTGTCAGACACACCTTCTGTTGGCAGCCGTGTTTCTGTGGGCCAGTCCCTAGCTAACTACTGACTGTAAAAAAAAAAAAAAAAAAAAAAAAAAAAGCTGTTTTGGGGACTGGGGAAATGGCTTAGCCGTTAAGGCATCCCCCTGTGAAGTCTAAGGACCCTAGTTCAATTCCCCAGGACCCACCTAAGCCCGGGGCACATGCATCTGGAGTCTGTTTGCAGGGGCTGGAGGCCCTGGTACACCCATTCTGTCTTTCTCTCTGCCTCTTCCTCTTTCTCTCTCAAATAAATAAGCAAATAAAATCTTTTTTAAAAAATGTGACTTGTTCTTACCTTAAACTGTATCACTTCATTCTCAGGTACAAGCTGTCATCCAAGTTCTGTGTACCTGCTGTTCTTGTTTATGGGAATCATTTACCTCATGACTCCCAAAGATGGCAGACACTCTCCATTTATGATGGAGAACCTGTCCACCGTTTGAAGATTGTAGGTAACTGAGTTCACGTACTGTCTTGGTGGGGAGGTTGTACCCTTCAATTTGGAAGTGGTCTTTCTGTTAGCATAACCCTTTAGCTTGTTTCTTCCTCTGACATCTCTGTGTGTCCCTATGTCATAGCCACCACTGGAAAAGTTTATATTTACCCTTTCTTTAATTTTTTTGTTTTTTCTTTTGTTTTTTAGGTAGGGTCTCGCTGTAGCGCAGGCTGACCTGGAACTCACTATGTAGTCTCAGGCTGGCCTCGAACTCATAGCGATCCTCTTCCCTCTGCCTCCTGAGTGCTGGGATTGTGGCGTGCGCACCACATCTGGCTCTATAGTTACTCTTTCTGATGGGAACACCGCTGTGGCTTTCAGTTTATGAGGATGAAAAACACCTTCCACTTTGTAGAAACATGGGTTCTCTATGTGAGCCATTAGCATCCACTAACTTTTCCAGTCCAAATTGCCTTGGCTACCAGACAATCTGAACAGCTTCAACTCACTGACACTGCAGAATGTCACTAGAAAATGCAGGACAAAGATAGCTTAAGGCTGGTCTTGTGCCCCTCCCTCAGACACTACAGAATAAATACAACTATGACATATGTTTTAGAGCTTACATGGCATATTTTACAATTTATATAGTCAATTAAATGCTATTTTGGTGAGTTTTTTTACAATTATAATATGCCTCCTCTCCCCCCATGTATGTATGGGAGACCTTCAAGTTTATTCAGGCTACACTAATTCTGTGATTCCATGCTTCCTCATAATTCTCCGACAAGTAATTTGATGGGTTGCCATACCACAGCCTCCACAGGATATGGACATTCTCTGTACATACGCCACCACATCAGCTTCATGAATGCAGGTTATGCATGCAACATTGGTAAAGAAATGCAGGGATCTTTTGTCTGGCCAGGAGTGAACATGAGACAGCACAGAGAGCTATGCTTTCTCGTGACCAGCCTCTGCCAAAGAGTTAAAAGTTAAGTGAGAAGACAGTGGAAAGTGGTAAGGGTACCAAAACCTGGCCTGGGGAGGATGTTAAACAAGTATGGTGTGACTGGGCTTCAGGGTTTCTGTTTTTTGTTTGTTTAAATTTTTTTTGTTTATTCTTATTTATTTGAAAGAGACAAAGAGAGAAACAGGCAAAGAGAAAGAGAGAATGGATGCACCAGGGTTTCCAGCCACTGCAAACAAACTCCAGAGGTGTGCGCCCCCTTGTGCATCTGGCTAATGTGGGTCCTGGAGAATCGAGCCTTGAACCAGGGTCCTTAGGCTTCACAGGCAAATGCTTACCTGCTAAGCCATCTCTCCAGCCCAGGGTTTCTGTTTTTATCTTATTTAAAAAAAAATTTTGGGTGACCTTTTGAGGTAGGGTCTCGCTCTAGCCCAAGCTGACCTGGAATTCACTATGTAGTCTCAGGGTGGCCTCGAACAGACGGCGATCCTCTTACTTCTGCTTCCTGAATGCTGGGATTAAAGGTGTGTGCCATCACAACTGGCTTTTTGTTTTTATTTTTAACTTTTTACTGACAGCTTCTTTAATTATAGAAAATAAACCATGATAATGTCCTCCCGACTCCCACCTTCCCCTCACAAATCCATACTCTATCATATCCCCTCCCTCTGTCAGTCTCTGGTTTTGATGTCATCATCTTTTCCTATTATGAAAATCCTGCGCAAATAGCCCCAGGCACTTCAAGGTCATAGATATCCAGGCCATTTTGTGTCTGCAAGATTACACTGTAAGCAGTCCTACCCTTCCTTTGGCTCTTACATTCTGCCACCTTTTCTACAATGGACCCGGAGACTTGGAAGGCGAGATAAAAATGTCTCCTTGCTGAACACTTTTCTTAGCACTATGATGACTTCGGAGTCGGTGGTCACTGCCATCTGAAAAGAGAAGCTTCTCTAGCCAAAAGTGAGAGTACCATCAATATTTGACTATAAACTTTAAGAAAAGTGCTTACCGGGCAGCTTGTTGAACACAGTACATGCACTCAGCCACACACCGCAGGCCTTACTCCCCTCGGGCTCACAGTCCCTGTTCCTCTCCTCTGCCCCACCCCCACCACAGGCTTTTGACTAGGTTTTCAGTACCAGGCATGCATTCCCTCCCGTGCAGCAGGCTGCCAGTCCGATTAGAAGGTGGCTGGTTTTCCCCATAATAGACATGCTACTATTGCACCAGTTGGCACATTTGGCCTGACTGGCCCAACTTAAGGCTTGCAGTGTTCACTGTTGTTTATCTCCATTGATGACTTCTCTCTCTCCCATAGGGCTGCCTGCAGCTAGCTTTTTCCAGCTTTCTGTCAGCTGGTCCACAGAGAGGAAATTTTCAGCTTAGTTCCAGCTTGATTTCTCAGTGACCCTGCAGCCCAAGCATGGGGAGTCTTCAGCAACAGGGTCTTACCATCTATTTCTGCTAGGAAACCAAGGGCCTCGGCAATGGCCTGTAATGTTTTGGGGGCATCAGGAACCTCCCGGCCAACAACTCACTGGAAGGGATCAACTTCAGGGTTGGTTTGTTTGTTTAAATCACAGAATTGGCTGCTGGAGAAGTGTCTCAGTGGTTAAAGTGACAGCCACACAAGCATGAGGTCTTAAGTTCAGATACTCAGTATGCACTTAAATAGCCTGGCATGCTGCTGGAGAGACGGCTCGGGGGTGACAGACACTTGGTCGCAAAGCCTGATGACCCAGGTTCAACTCCCAGTGTCCATGTAAAGCACAAAGTTTCCAGAGTATCCAGGCACACAAAGTGGTGTGCACATCTGGAGTTTGTTTGCAGTGGCAAGGGACCCTGGCATGCCCATTCTCTCCTTGCTCTCTGTCTCTCCTTTCCTCTCAAATAAATAAAAATATTTTATAAATAAAAATAAAAGGGCAGGCATGGTGGCCCTTCTATAATCCCAGTACTGGGGATACAGAGACAGGAGGATTCCGTGGACTCACTGACCAGCTGATCTAGCTAAAAGAGAGCTCCAGGTCCAGAGAGAGACCATGTCTCCAAAAAAAAAATGTGGAAAACAAACAAGATTCATAATATTGACCTCTGGCCTCTACATACACATGCACTCACTTCACACACACCTGCATGTGTGCACAGTAAGCACATGTACATAAAATATACATAGTAAAAAATTCTTAGAACCATTATGTCTCTTTTACCTCTTCCATTCTAACAGCTTGTTTTAAAATGAACTTTATTTCCATTTCTTTCATTGATTTTCATATCCTTTTAGGATATAATGATCCAAGAGAACACTCTTTGTGGGGAGTAGGCCACAAGAAATGATTTTTGGTCTGGCAGACTGATTTGACCAATTCTGGACCACAGTGAAGGCAAATAGGCCCTCTGCAAGAAAACCAGGGTTTGGAAGAATGGGGGCTTTGTTGGCTATGAGAATTAGAGGCAGTGACTCCGTGTTTGATTCTCTTCTTTTAGAGTTACTGTCACTCTATTAGAATGGCTGTAATTAACAAGGTGAACAGGGCAAGTCTTGGTGAGTGTGGAACAAATGCAGCTCTCACATCGCTGGAGGAGTTGTCAATTAATGGTTTCACTTTGGAAAATTTTAGCAGTGTCTACTCCAGCAGTCGACCTGCTTCATGCTGCAGAAAGGCCACACTTAGGGAATCTCCCGTTGACTGGACGTTTTCAGTAAATATGCGTACAAGACTGTTCACAGCAGGCCCTGCACTAGCAGCTGCCCACGGGGGATGGGCAAACATAAAACGTGACATTTATGACAGAATATGACTCATAAAGGAGGAAAGGGAGCCACAGCTTTGCAGTGGTGTGGATGCATCTCATAAGCAGAACAACAACAGAACAGGGTCAGACCCAAGGAGTCAGTGCTACTTATTCATTATTACCTAAGATTACACTAAAGCTCCCAGATTAGAATAACTGATATCTGTTATGTCATAGTTTCTGTGGGTAAAAGAGTCTGTGAGTGACATAGGTGTGACTTCTCTCTTCTCTTCCCTCCCCTCTCCTCCCCTCCCCCGACCCCCATCTCTCTCTGTCTCTCCAGAGTCTTACTGGCTTGGAAGCTACTATGCAGTCCCTAGCCCAGGCTGACTTGGGACTGGAAGAATCCTTCTGTCTCAGTTTCCCAAATGTTGGAGCTTATAGCCTGTTCCACCCTATTTAGCTCGATTTAGGGTCACTCATGAGCTTGGGGTTAGAACGTTGGCAAGGGTGACAGGCTCCTGAAGGCTGGGTGGGGAGCAGCAGGTCTGCTAAGCTGCAGATGCCACCTGGCTGTGAGTAGGATGCCTTAGCACCTTGCTGTGCAGTGCTGCCCGGCTTCCCTAGAGAGACCGCAGAGAACAAGGAGCAAGCCTTGGGCTCGTGTGACCTCACTTTGTGAAGGCTGCTGGACATTCGTGCTGTGTTCTGCAAATCACACAGCACGGACCAATCCTAACACAGCGTGAGTGCAACTGTAAATGGTGTGAATACCACAAGTTAAGGATATGAAGGATTTGGGGACTGGAACCACATACTCTACTTGGTTTCGTAAGCATGAAGCACGAAAACAGGCTAGCAGCAGTCAGCATGGTAGTTACTCGGAGGCAAGGGTAGAGACTGGAAAGAGGGGAGAAAGGGACTTTCGAGCTGCTGACAGGGCTCTGCTGTTTAGAAATCATTTATTTACTTGGGTCTGTGTGTGCTCATGTTGAGGTCAGGAGGGTAAACTTGAGGTGTCTGTGCTCCTCTCCCACTGTCTTGGGACAAGGTCTCTTGAAGCTGCAAATTAACATCAGGCTAGCTCCTGGCTCTACTTCCCATTGTCACAGGTGCTCTTGGATTACAGATCACGGGCCACTTTATGTCTGATTTTACGTGGATGCTGGGGAACTGAACCCCAGAAAGTGCCTTTGGCTGCTGAGCCATCTCCCCTTCTCAGATTTCCGTTTTTGTTTGTTTTTTGTTTTGGTTTCTGTTTTTTTTTTTTGAGGTAGGGTCTCACACTAGCCCAGGCTGACCTGGAATTCATTATGGAGTCTCAGGGTGGCCTCGAACTCATGGCGATCCTCCTACCTCTGCCTCCCAAGTGCTGGGAACAAAGGCATGCGCCACCATGCCCAGCTTATTTTTTTGGCTTTTTCAAGGTAGGGTCTCATTCTAGCCCAGCCTGACCTGGAATTCACTATTTAGTCTCAGGGTGATCTTGAACTCATGGTAATCCTCCTACCTCTGCCTCCCAAGTGCTGGGATTAAAGGTGTGTGCCACCATGCCTGGCTAGATTTCTGCTTCTTGACAAAGAGGTAGTGTTGCAGTCAGGTTCACATTGCTCATAGAAATCACCCAGCCAAGGGCTGGAGAGATGGCTTAGTGGTTAAGGTATTTGTCTGCGAAGGCAAAGAACCCAGGTTTGATTCCCCAGGACCCATGGCCAGATGCACAAGGGGCACATGCATCTGGAGTTTGTTTGCAGTGGCTACAGGCCTTGGCGTGCTCATTCTCTCTCTGTCCCTCCCCTCCCCTCCCCTTCCCTCCCCTTCTCTTCTCTCTCTCTCTCTCTCTCTCTCCCTCTCCTTGCAAATAAATAAATAAAGAAGTTCATATGCAGTGGCTAGAGGCCCTGGCACATCCATTGACTCTCCCTTTGCCTCTTTCTCTCTCTCTCTCAAATCAATAAATAAAAATAAATAAAAACATTTTTAAGTATTTTAAAAAGTCGGGTGTGGTGATGCACACCTTTAATCCCAGCACTTGGGAGGCAGAGGTAGGAGGATCGCCATGAGTTTGAGGCCACTCTGAGACTACATAATTGAGTTCCAAGTCAGCTTGAGGTAGAGTGAAACCCTACCTTGAAAAACCAAAAAAAAAAGTGTTTTTCAAAAAGTAGGAAAGCCAAGAGTGGTGGTGTATGCCTTTAATCTCAGCACTTGGGAGGCAGAGGTAGGAGGATCATGGTGAGTTTGAGGTCATCCTAAGACTACATAGTGAATTCCAGGTCAGCCGGGGCTAGAGTGAGACCCTACCTCAGAAAAAACAGAAAATTAAAAAAAAAAAAAATTGGAAAAACTACATACACAATAATCTTTTATTTTAGAAAGAACTTCTCATTCCAAAATGAGCTCAGGTTAGTTTTCAGATTTAAAAAGAGAAACTCCACATTTTCCTCAAATCTCAAAATGAAAATTTTTCCATATTTGTGGTTGAGAAACGCAGTCGTAAAGACAGAGCAAGTGGTTTGTATCTGTTATTTGTAGCCAATATATTCCCAATGACCTAGTTGAATAATTTTTTTTAAATGCCAGTGTTGGGCTGGAGAAATGGCTTAGTGGTTAAGCGCTTGCCTGAGAAGCCTAAGGACCCCGGTTCGAGGCTCAATTCCCCAGGACCCATGTTAGCCAGATGCACAAGGGGGTGCATGCATCTGGAGTTCCTTTGCAGTAGCTGGAGGCCCTGACGCACCCATTCTCTGTCTCTCTCTGCCTCTTTCTCTCTGTCTGTCACACTCAAATAAATAAATAAAAATATTAAAATTTTTTTTAAATGCCAGTGTTTCTTAAGTTTTGTGGCATTAGCAATTATTATTTAACACACACACACACAAACTTAGAAACTTTGTGAACTTGTTTTATATAAATTTAAAATATGGGTTGGAGAGATGGCTCAGTAGTTGCACTTGCCTTCAGAGCCTATCAACCCAAGTTTGATTCCCCAGTACCTGTGTAAAATCATATGCACAAAGTGGTGCATGTATCTGGAGGTCATTTTTAGTGGCTGGAGGCCCTGGTATGCCCATTCTCTCCCCCACCCTCCTTGCAAATAAATAAAAATATTTTTAAGATATCTGAAAACTATGTATTAAATAATATTTTTGAAAATGGGTTTAAATTATATAATAATATAAGAAATTTTCTTATTAAAGACTTTTTCAAAAAGTCATGCACTGAAATGAAAGGTTTTGAAGCTCATGTTGACATTTTGTTTTTCTTTTCTTTCTTTTTTTTTTCAAAGTAAGATATCACTCTAGCTCAGGATGACCTGGAATTTGCTATGTAGTGTCAGGCTGGCCTCGAACTGACAGTGATCTTTGTCTTTGTCCTCTGTATGCTGGAATTAAAGGTGTGTACTACCACACCCAGCAGCATTTGGTTGTTCATTCGTGTAGCATTCTGTGGTAGATAAGAAATGTTGGCCAGGCATGGTGGCACATGCCTTTAATCCCAGCACTCAGGAGGCAGAGGTAGGAGGATTGCCATGAGTTCAAGGCTACCCTGAGGCTACATAGTAAATTCCAGGTCAGCCTGGGCTAGAGTGAGACCCTACCTTGAAAAAGAAAATGTTAGACTGTTCTGGTCAAATAGGCCTTGACTGAAATTCATGTGTTGACTCTTGGTTTGTTTGTCTGCAAATAGAGATGGAAAACAAAATCATCTGGCTTTAAAAGTTACTGTAAAGATTTGAGCCAGGGTGACAGAAAGCTGGAAGAAGCCATCCTACATGTAGTTCAATGGGAAAAAGCGATAACACCAATGAAGATACTCAACAGTGGACACTGCAAGTCTCATATTTGGCCAGGCAGGCCAAATGAGCCAATGGGTGAAATAGTGGCACATCTGTCATGGTAGAAACCAACTGTCCTCCAATTGGATTGGAGGCCGGCTCCATGGGAGGGAATACATCCCTGATACTGAAAACTTAAAACAGGGATAGCCATGAACCCTAGGGATGTAACATCTACTGATGTCTGAATAAATGTATATACCAAACTGCCCAGCAAGCACTTCTCTTAATATTTATACCCTTATATTAATGCTACTTTCACTTTAGGTAAAGCATCTTCTCTTTTCAGATGGTAGTGACCTTGGGATGACTCAGAACGTATCATAGTGCTGGAAAGAAGTGACTGGAGTACTGAGTAACATCTCAATCACACCTTCCAAGGCTCAGGGTCTAATGTGGAAGAGGTGGCAGAAAAAATGTAAGAGCCAAAGGAAGGTTAGGACTCCTTACAACGTGCTCCCTCCAGACATAAAATGGCCTGGATATCCATGACCTCACAGTGCCTGACACTACCTACACAAGACCATCATAAGAAGAAGAAAAGATCATGACATCAAAATAAAAGAAAGTGATTGAGATGGGGAGGGGATATGATGGAGAATGGAATTTCAAAGGGGAAAGTGGGGGGAGGTAGGGTAACACCATGGGATATTTTGTATAATCATGGAAAATGTTAATAAAAATTGAGGAAAAAAAAGATTTGAGCCAGGCATGTTAATTCTAGCACTAGGGAGGCAGAGGTAGGAGGATCGCCGTGAGTTCAAGGCCACCCTGAGACTGTATAGTGAATTCTAGGTCAGCCTGGGCTAGAGTAAGACCCTACCTCAGGGGGAAAAAAAAAGCACAGTGAGAACAGCTTGGTAACAACTATTGCCTCTATTTTGGAGGGACACATTCCCAGTACTGGAGCACCTATTAAACATTATGGTCTGGGCACAGGCATGATTGGGAAGATTGGGGGATACATGTCTTGTACTTCAAAATGGATAGCTCTGGGCAGAACAGTGTACTCAAAAGGCCTAAACAGTGACAGGAGGGGCTGTCATGAGGACCTGTGTGCCCAAGGAGGAACAACTTCATGAGTCTGTGATAATAATAGACTTCTAGTCCCTGAACACAGATGGGATGGTGCACTTGGGCTCTGGGCAGGGTCACATTAAATAAAGGTAATCTCTGAGTACTAGGTTGATGGAGTTAACACAATATGTTAAATGAGGGGCTGGGGAAATGGCTTAATGAGTAAGGCTCTGGGCGGGGTCACATTAAATAAAGGTAATCTCTGAGTACTAGGTTGATGGAGTTTACACAAAATTTTAAATGAGGGGCTGGGGAAATGGTTTAATGAGTAAAGTGATTGCTGCACAAGCAATGAAGACCAAAATTTGGATCCCCGGCACCCATGTAAATGCCATGTGGGCATGATGGCCCTCCTGTAACCCTAGTACTCAGAGATGGAGACGGAGGTCCCTAGGCCAAGCAGACTGCTTAGAGAAGCCAAGTGGCAAGCCCTGAGTTCAAGTAAGACACTGCCTCAGTCAATAAAGTGGAGAACAATTAAGGAAGACAGCCAACATCAACTTCTGGTTTCCACATGTGCACACATTCATGTGTACTTATGCTTGCATACTCATGTGTCCACCATACACAGAGGGAAAAAGAGAAAAGTTCAGTTGAATGGCTGGGGAGGTAGCTCAGCAGGTAAGAGAACTTGCCACATAAGCTTAAGGACCTGAGTTGAACACTCAGCAGCTGACTAAAAAGCCGAACATGGCCTCTGTAACCCCAGTCCAAGAGGGGGTGAAGAAAGAGAAGAATCACTGGGGCTCGCTGGTCAGTCAAACTCAGTGAAAAATGACAGCTCCATGTCCAAGAGACTCTGTCTCAAGGACAGCACACAGACAAGCCCTCGAAAGGAACCCTTACATTCTACTCTGTCCTTCATACACATGTGCACACAAGATGTCCTCAACTGCACACGTGTGTACATTGTATATGCACTTGCTACACACACACAACAATAATAGATAAAAAAGAAGTATGTCAATTGAGCATTAAAAATAACATCAATATTTTGTTTTATTTTATTTGCAAGTGGAGAAAAAGAGAGATAGAGAGGAGACAAACAGAAGGAGAAAAGGTGCACCAGGGCCTCTAGCTGCTGCAGACAAAGTCCAGATGCATACACCCCCTTATGCATCTGGTTTACATGGGTACTGGATTCTCAAACCTGGGTCCTTTGGCTTCTCAGAAAAATTCTTTAACCACTAAGCCATCTCTCCAGCCCAACATTGATATTTTTAAGCTCCCACATAAAGCCAGACACAAAGAGGCACCTGTGCCTGTAGTTCCAATGTCCCTACAGCAACAGGAGACGGAATCAGCTAATCCAGAAGTTTATAAGCACCAGCAGCAAAATAAGAGCCCATTTCTGGGGCTAGAGTGAGAGCTAAAAAAGATAAAGTCACAAAGTCTAGACTCCAAGCCATGTGTTCTGACTTATAGATCATATGTACAGTTTACTGTACAACAGTTTTAGACCTGCTCAACCACATTTACTTTAGAAAGAAAAAAGTTAAACACATGCTTGGATAAGGCATTGTGTTAGTTGATAGAGGAAACAGAAGCATAAGTATGAACAGAACCTGTCTCCAAGGAGCCTCTAATTCAGGGATGGATGGAAATCACCAATATGTGAAATACCCATAATATGCCTGAGTAGTATTAGTGTCACAAAAAGTATAAAGTAGGGCCGGGCATGGTGGCGCACACCTTTAATCCCAGCACTTGGGAGGCAGAGGTAGGAGGATTGCTGTGAGTTCCAGGCCACCCTGAAACTACATAGCTAATTCCAGGTCAGCCTGGACCAGAGTGAGACCCTACCTTGAAAAAGCAAAAAAAAAGAAAAAAAAAAAGTATAAAGTACTGAGAGGGAGCTATGATATACACTCAAGGACATAAAAATAATTCACGGGGTCCTTCCCTCGGCACTACCTGACTGGGAAGGAGCCCTACAACTGGCACCCAACGTGGGGTTCTGGGACCCCGACAGACTAGTGCACCCCATGAGAGGCAATCATTGAGGAGGTATGTTTGTCATGAGATCAGGCACATTCAGGGTGGTATGGCCGTAGACGCTGCATGTCATGAGCAGGAAGGGAGGCCTTGTTCTTTCTCTGCCCATCGAGCTGATCAGTGCCTGAGGATATGTCCTCAACAATGAATTCATAAGCAAAACCAAAGCCTCTGGGGAAGTCTCTTCCTGATATCAAGCATCTATGCCAGTTCTGAGAGTGAGAGATCTCTGTGGACCCTGCTACAGAAGAGTTCAAGCTCCTGTGTGTGGATGGATGTGAGCACACTAACCACGCATTAATATCTTGCTGTGTGGTCTGCTAACAAGGTATTAAAATGCTCCTACATCCATAGAAAGTTATCTGCTGCTCTGAGCCCTCTTCCTCCATTTTCCTGAAGCTCTTACACATAGCAGAAGTGGAGAGCCAAGGCTGAAGTCCTAAATCCTTAAACCTCATTAATGACTAAGAAAAAATTACAAGGAATATAATTTAACTTATATCCTCCTCCCATTACCTCCATGTCAGGCACTGGGTAGCTAAAGTGCAACAATGAGGGGCCAACATGGAGTATGGTGCTGGGAATGTGTCTCGGTGGAAGACGCTTACTTAGCACACATGAAGCCCTGGTTTGATCCCAACCACTACATAAGCCAGCTATGGTAGCACATGCCAGTGAAACTAGCACTTGGGAAGTGGAAGCAAGAGGATCAGGAATTCAAAGTCATCCTTGACTACATTGTGAGTTCTAGGCCAACCTGGACTAGAGACTCTCAAAAAAACAGGAGCATTAGCCGGGCATGGTGGCACATGCCTTTAATCCTAGCACTTGGGAGGCAGAGGTAGGAGGATCGCTGTGAGTTTGAGGCCACCCTGAGACTACAGAATGAATTCCAGGTCAGTCTGGGCTAGAGTGAGACCCTACCTCGACAAAAAAAAAAAAAAAAAAAAAAAAAAAGAAGAAGAAGAAGAAAGAAAAACAGGAGCAGTCCCTGAGCAGCTGGAGGAAGCATTGTTAAAGTTCTGCTTACAACAGGAACAATCTATGCAGTGCTTAGGAAAGAGCAAAGTTTGTGGAAAGTACAACCATTGATGTACCTGGAGTGGGACAGAAATGACTTTGGTCTTTTCTTACCTGGAATTCCTGATGGAGATTGTCAGATATATCTCCTGTCAAATGGAAGAGCTACTTCGAGGATCTGGGTGGAGGTGAGTGGGCACAGAGGTACTTCTGAGAACCCTGAATTTGAAAATAGCACGGAAGTACCACTAATACAATGATATTCCTTGGAGGTGAGCATGAGAGAGACTTCCTGCAAACCCAGAAAGCTCCAACAACAGTGTAGGGAGCCAATGCAGACGCCATTACAAGATGGCGCTGGCTTCCTGCCAGTCTTGAGGTAAACATTTCCTTATTTAGGCAACGCCTTGGCGCCAACCTTGCTTGAGGTTGCGCATGCGCTTGACGTACCTTCCCCCAAGCCTATCCCGTGGCTCCTGTGGGCAGGTGAGCTTTGGCAGCCAATCAGTAGATGCCCCGTAGTGCTCGGCCCTATAAAAGCAGCTGTAATCCTACCCTCCTCGCCCCTCGCCATCAACTTTCCTGTTAACCAAGAGGCTCTCCAATAAAGTGTGATCGAGAAGGATCTTCGTTTGCTGGTCGTTCTTTCCCTGCTGGACAGGGGCTCGCCGCACAACAGCACCTGTGGCTATAGTGGAGAACATGACTATACTTGCTATCCTTAGTAGGGAAAATAAGGATCACTCATGTCAGTTGAATGAAAAAAATAATAATAATTCACAGAGAGGGCACTATTTGCACTTGACTTTGAAGACCGGGGTGAGTTTTGGTTTTTTAAGTCTTTTGAAGTAGGATCTCACTCTAGCCCAGGCTGACCTGGAATTCACTATGTAGTCTCCTCTTAGGGTAGGCTCAAACTTGTGGTGATCCTCCTACCTCTGCCTTCTGAGTGTTGGGATTAAAGGGGTGCTCCATCCTGCCTGGTGATTTTATCAGAGAGAGAGAGAGAGAGAGAGAGAGAGAGAGAGGGAGGGAGAATTGGCATGCCAGGGCCTCAGCCACTGTAATCGAACTCTACGTGCCATCTTGTGAACCCGTGGGACTGTGTGTTTGTGTCACATTTGTGTGTCTGGTTGATGTGAGACCAGGAGAGCCGGACATGAGTCCCTAGACTTCACGCCTTAACTGCTAAGCCATCTCTCCAGCTCTCCAGACCCTCCCTTGATCTGGTCTAGAGGAAGAACACAGGTGGATTGGAGGACACCATGTCCTTTGAAGGAGAGAACAAGCTGGGAAGCCCAGAGAACTCTTCGAGACCATGGGGCTGACGGCAGCATAAATGTGCCAGGACTCTTGTTAAATACGTGAACAGAGGAGGGGCAGCCTTGGTAAGGCTGCAACCGTGGAGCCCGCAGTCAGCTTAAGAACCAGAAAGGCCAGAAGATATTCTGAGCACTGAAACAAGAGAAGGGTGAGTTCAGCTTCAGGAAATTCTACATGAGACTCATTGCTCTGGGCTGTTTTAAGCATCAAAGTGGTTTATTTGGAAATTTAGCTAGTATAATAGATGCAAGAGTCCAAAGTGAGAACTAGAATAAGGATGTAGATTTTCAAAAGATAGGACTGGTCTCAACAATTCTAAAAATACCCAACCTATAATAAGGGAGTGATGGTCAGTTTTATGTCATCTTGGGTAGTATGCAATCAAGTTATTCAATCAAATGTGACTATAGTTGTTGCTGAGTTGACACTTTGTAGGCAAAACTAAAGATCACAGGTGGGTGACATTAAGAAAAATTATTTTGGGGCTGGAGAGAGGAATTAGTGGTTAAGGCCCTTGCCTGTGAAGCCTAGAACCCAGGTCCCACACTCCTAGAACCCATGTAAGCCAGATGCAGAAGGTCACACATGCAGACAAGGTGGAACATGCATCTGGAGTTCCATGGCATTGGCTAGAGGCCCTGGTGTACCAACATATTCTCTCTCTCTCTCTCCTCCTTTTGCTCGCTTTCTCTTATTTATTCAAGAAAAATAAATAAGTAAGCAGGGCATAGTGGTGCACACCTTTAATCCCAGCACCTGGGGGGCAAAGGTAGGAGGATTGCCATGAGTTCAAGGCCACCCTAAGAATACATAGTGAATTCAAGGTCAGCCTGGCCTAGAGTGAAACCCTACCTCAAAAAATAAATAAATAATGCAGATTATCTTCAAACTGGATATGGTGGCACATGCCTGTAGTCCCAGCACTCGGGAGGCAGAGGTAGGAGGATTACTGTGAGTTCGAGGCCACCCCGAGGCTACATAGCGAATTCCAGGTCAGCCTGGGCTAGAGTGAGACCCTACCTCGAAAAAACAAAACAAAACTATATATAATTTTAAGATATCACATAAGCCAATTCTTGGAAGCAAATCTAATAATCTCCTGCTGACTCTGTTTCTCTAGTTGAACCCTGAACTAGTTGATAAAGCAGAGCTTAAAGACAGTTGGATGAGGAAGATTTCTTTGGCAGTGGCATGCTTTGATTTCTTTCCCTCAGAGGCAGCAGGGCTTCAATGGGGAAAGTAAGTGTTGATTGATAAGCATTCAATGAAGGTGGGGATAACAGTTCTGGAAATGAGTCTAGGTACCCTCTTGTAGCAGAGAAGCCACCTATTACCAGGACACAGACATCCAAGAAATGATATAAATCAAATACACATTTGACACAGACAAAAACCACTTAAAGGAGGGACAGACCACTGAATGATGGAAACACCTCTGCAGGGAACATATCTGTTTTATGCTTTCACAGAAAAGCCAAGCAAGAACATAAATGGGCACCGAGAGCTCACCCACCGCCCTGCAATTAAAAATTCAACGATGACAAACATACATAAAAACAAGGGTTAGCTTCCTGAAAACTACCTTACCATAGGAATCAAAGCTGACCACTGTGTTGCCTACAGCTGAGCACAGACACTGACTAGTCATGATTGTACGCTGCCTACCTGTTTGGACATCTTATTTCAATAAAGAACCTAGATGGGAACTTGTGGTAGGAACTCCGTGTGTCTTTGTGCATGTATCTCTATGTACGCATGTACGCATGCACAAAGACACAACACACACGCACACACATGTGAGTTGTGTTTGTGTGCACATAGGTGGCACATACGGCACAGCATGCACGTGGAGATCGGGGACAGGTTTGGGGTGACTCTCCTCTCCTGCAGTCTTCTCCGAGACAGTCTCTTGCTGTTGCTTTGAGATTGAGAGGAGCGCTTAAGCTGGCCGGGAAGCCTGGGTTCTTCTGCTTCTGCTACAGGCAATTATGGATACATGTGCCACTTCGTGTTCAACCTCATGTGGGAGGTTGGGACTGGATTTGGGTTGGAGGGCTTGTGGAGCAAGTGCTTTTAACCATTTCCTCAGTCTCAAGTAACTCCTTTTATATTTCACACTGTTTCTTACCTGACTTACCCTTGGGTCAAGACCCATATCCCATTTGGCTTGAGCAAGTGTCTCAATACAAGTTTCGCCTGTACCTTCTGGGCTCAGTCTCATTTCTACCATCTCTGAAACCAAGGGCTCAGCCTTGGTAACACAATGACAGTTGTTCCCCTTTGAAATTGACTTAAACAATAGTACATGTATTTTCTTAAAAGTCATAAGAGTAGGAAGCCTAAAAGAAAACAATGGAATTGAAATTTTGTTTGTAAAGAAATGTTACAAAGTAGCCGGGCGTGGTGGCGCACGCCTTTAATCCCAGCAATCGGGAGGCAGAGGTAGGAGGATCGCCTTGAGTTCAAGGCCACCCTGAGACTACAGAGTTAATTCCAGGTCAGCCTGGACCAGAGTGAGACCCTACCTCGAAAAAGAAAAAAAAAAAAAAGAAAAAAAAAAAGAAAGAAATGTTACAAAGTGGTAAAAATCCATCAGATCATATCAGTACCATATGATATGTAACAAGCTTTCTGAAAAGTAGAAACATTTTTTTGTTTTATGTTTATTTATTTATTTGAAAGTGACAGACAGAGAAAGAGGCAGAGAGAGAGAGAGAGAATGGGCATGCCAGGACCTCTAGCCACTGCAAACTAACTCCAGACACATGTGCCCCCTTGTGCATCTGGCTAACATGGGTCCTGGGGAATCAAGACTCGAACCCTGGTCCTTAGGCTTCATAGGCAAATACTTAACCGCTAAGCCATCTCTCCAGCCTAAGTAGAAACATTTTCATTGTTCCTATGAGAAGAACAGAGAATGTGAAAATTTACCTCCAGATTCTCAGGAGACTTTTGGCTAAGGACAGATACTCACTACTTTAGTATTTCAAATTTTCAAAACTAGTTGATGGTATCAGAAAATAATTTAATAGCATCATAAAACACACTCAAATAAATATCTAGGTGTGGCTCTTACAGACTTGTTACCTCTTGGCTCTAGGTTTGGCTTTTACAAACTTGTTGCCTCTTGGCTCTGACTCTACTTGTGAATTTGAAGCTGGATACTAAATCAGGCATGGTAGTGCACACCTTTAATGCCAGCACTTGGAGGTTGAGGTAGGAGGATTGCTGAGTTTGAGGGGAGCCTGAGACTCCATAGTGAATTCCAGTCAGCCTGGGCTAGAATAAGACCCCATTTCAAACGATAAATACATAAATAAGAACACAGAAGGGGATGCAGTAGCACAGCTGGGCTGGAGTGCAGGAGGCGGAGGCTCCCTAGGGGAGTGGGTCACCGGGCTGCCCCTGAGGCTCTGCAGCCCAGCCCCACTTCCCGCTTGCTCTCTGCTACCCGAGTGCAACGTAATCTTCAGTCTCACACTCTTGCCACCAGGCTTTCTGTGTCACGATGGTCTGTCTCCCCTGAAACTGTATGGCAAAATGAGTCCTTCCTCCCTCAGATGCTTCGTTAGGTATTTGGTCGAAGCAACAAGAAAAGTAACCAATGTAGTGGCTAAGAAAATATCTTGTTTCAAAAAAAAAAAAAATCTTGTTTCTTTTCTTTCCTTTTCCTTTTCCTCTTTCTCTTTTCTCCTCTTCTTTCTTTATTTCCCCCCTTCCTTCCTTCCTTCCTTCCTTCCTTCCTTCCTTCCTTCCTTCCTTCCTTCTTTCCTTCCTTCCTTCTTTCTTTCTTTTTGAGAGAGAGAAAAGTTAGAGAGAGAGAGAGAGAGAGAGTGGGCATACCAGAGCCTTCAGCCACTGCAAACAAACGCCACGTGTGTGCTCCCCTCGTGTGCATGTGTGACATTGCACACCTGCCCTGGAGATTTGAACATGAATTCTTAGGCCTTGCAGGCAAGCGCCCTAATCACTAAGCCAGCTCTCTAGCCCAGAAAATATCTTGTTTCTTATGACAGTTGAATTGAATTACAAATGATCAAATGATGAGAAGGGGTAGTCCATTCAAAGCTCTAAGAGTTATAAGAAAAGGAATAGTGGTGAGTGTAAGTGCCCTGAGACCAAAAAAAAAAAAGCATATTTGAAGAACAAAGAGCAAGATGTCTTAAGCTGAGTTTTTATTTTTATTTTTATTTTTCAAGGTAGGGTCTCACTCTGGCCCAGGCTGACCTGGAATTCACCATGCAGTCTCAGGGTGGCCTCGAACTCTCAGTGATCCTCCTGCCTCTGCCTCCTGAGTGCTGGCATTAAAGGCATGCGCCACCATGCCCAGCAAGCTGAGTTTTAATTTTTACTTTTGAGAGAGAGAAAGAGAAAGAAAGAGGCAGAAAGAGAGAGAATGGGCACGCCAGGGCCTTTAGCCACTGTGAAAAAACTCCAGACACATGTGTCTCCTTGTGGCACATTGCAATGTTGCATGCTTGTGTCACTGTGCATCTGGCTACGTGGGACCTGGAGTTTTGAACCTGAGTCCTTAGGCTTCACAGGCAAGCACCTTAACCACTAGCCATCTCTCCAGCCCTTAATCTGAGTTTTAAAGAACCAACAGCAACTAGGCAGACTTCAAGAGGGATGGGAAAATAAAGTAACAATAGGACCTCAGCTGTAGCTCAGTGGTAGAGAGGTAGCCTAGCATGTGTAAGGTCCTGTTTTCAAGCCCCAGCAGCCAGCAATACACACAAAGAATAGACCATGAAATTCAGAGAAAATATAGAAATTGTGTAACAGAAGTTCTCCCATGTGCTGGATTTTCCTGAGTTCCAACGTGGGTAACAGAAGTGAGTAGGAAAGAATGCCCATCCCTCACTGGAATCCAATTTACCTGCTAGTCACGTGTAAACATCTCATAACAGAGATTGTTGAGCATCTACTACTTTCTAGACTTTGTACTAGGTCTCTTAGGTAGATTATTTTTTTGATCAACCTCCAGACAGATATCATTTTCAATTTACCATGAAAGAATGAGCCGTGAGTAGCTGTCATATTGCTAGAAAGGGATCTGTAGGTTGCTGGAGGAGAGAAATCATAAGTAGTCTTTACCAGCAGTTGACCCTGTGAGATATACAACCTACCAGCCAGGTAAGATGTGTCCGTGGGTGCAATGACTGTTATGTACCCAACTGATTTCTGACTGGATTTGAGGTCTGTTTCATGGGAGGGAATTCATGCCCACTACTGAAAACCTAACCAAAAGTTGGGAAGGTCATAGGCCCTACGTGTCAAATTACTACTGTTATTTGGCTAAATAGGTATGTTGTGCCCATCAAATTGTCCTCTAAATATTCATGTTTATGCCCTTAGATTAGTCTCACCTTCAGTCAGAGAGGCTTCTTTTTGCAGATAGTGACTACTGGAGACACTCAAAACATGACAAAGTACTTGAGAATAAATGGCAGTTGAGTGGTCAGTGATAAATGAGACATCTCTATCATACCCTCCAAAGCTTGGGGAGCACTATGGAAGAGAGGGAAGAAAGAATGTAAGAGTCAAAGGATGAGGAGAAGTATTTTGTTTTTTTGTTGTTTGTTTGTATGTTGTTTTTTTGAGAAGTATTTTGAAACTCTGTCTTCTAGACATGAATTGGTCATTGTATTCATGATCTCATACTGCACTTCATTTGCAATGGCTGGAAGCCATGGTGAGCTCTCTCTCTCTCTCTCCCTCCCTCCCTTGCTATAATAAATAAATTTTAAAAAGTTTTTAAAGAATGGCAGTTTCACTGACAGAAAGCTGGAAGAAGCCATTCTGCATGCAGTTCAGTGGGAGAAAGAGAAAACACTAGTGAAGATACTCAACAGTGGACGCTGCAAGCCTTATATTTGGCCAGCCAGGCCAAATGAGCCAACGGGTTCAACAGTGGCATGTCTGTCATGGTGAAAACCAACTGCCCTCCAACTGGACTGCAGGCCTGCTCCATGGGAGGGAATACATCCCTGATACTGAAAACTTAAAACAGGGGTAGTCATGAGCCCTAGGGTTATAACATCTGCTGCTGTCTGGCTAAATGTATATACTATGCTTATCAAACTGCCCAGCAAGCACTTCTCTTAATGTTCATACCTTTATATTAACGCTACTCTCACTTTTGGTACAGAATCTTCTCTTTTCAGATGGTAGTGACCTTGGGATGACTCAGAAGGTATCATGGTGCTAGAAAGACGTGACCAGAGTTCTCAGTACTACAACATCTCTACCACACCTTCCAAGGCTCAGGGTCCATTGCAGAAGAGGTGGTGGAAAGAATGTAAGAGCCAAAAGGAGGGTAGGACTCCTTAAAAACGTGCTCCCCCAGACACAAAATGGCCTGGATATCCATGACTTCACAGTGCCTGACACTACTTACACAAGACCATCATAACAGGAGGAAAAGATCATGACATCAAAATAAAAGAGAGACTGATTGAGATGGGGAGAATAGAGTTTCAAAGGGGAAAGTGGGGGGAGGGAGGGTATTACCATGGGATATTTTTTATAATCATGGAAGTTGTTAATAAAAAAAAGTTGAAAAGAAAAATAAATTAACTGACTGCTCCTTCCACAATGTGTAACCCACAACCCCATGGGGAATGCCAGCAACCCCACTGAAGAGGGTCCCCTGGGGAAAGGGGGCAAGAAAAGGGAAAAGATGGTACCAACATGCAATACATCTATACCAAATATGTTCTTAATCTTTAAAAAGTGAAAAAACTGCCGGGCGTGGCAATGCACGCCTTTAATCCCAGCACTCAGGAGGCATAGGTAGGAGGATCGCTGTGAGTTCAAGGCAGCCTGAGACTACATAATGAATTCCAGGTCAGCCTGGGCTAGAGTGAGACCCTACCTCAAAAAAAAAAAAAAAAAAAAAAAAGAAGATAAAAGTCACGTCTGGGTCAGGTGTAGTGCACACGCCTGTGATCCTAGCACTGGGGAGGCAGAGGTAAAAGGGGCACAGTGAGTCAAGGCCACCCTGAGGCTACATAGTGAATTCCATGCCAGCCTGGGCTAGACTTAAACGCTACTTTGAAAATAAAAACAATTTTGGGCTAAAGAGATGGCTTAGCAGTTAAGGCGCTTGCCTGTGAAGCCTAAGGACCCATGTTCAATTCCCCAATACTCATCTAAAGCCAGATACACAAAGTTGTGCATTCATCTGGAGTTCATAGGCAGTGACTGGAGGCCCTGGTGTGCCATTCTCTTTCTCTCTATCTGCCTCTTCCTCTCTCTCCCTACCTCCCTCTTAAGTAAATAAATAAAAGTAAATAAAATTTTAAAAAGAAACGTCTTTTTTTGGTTTTGAGGTAGGGTCTCACTCTAGCCCAGGCTGATCTGGAATTTACTCTGTATTCTCAGGGTAGCCTCAAACTCACGGTACTCCTCCTACCTCTGCCTCCTGAGTGCTGGAATTAAAATTTCTATGTGGACAAGAACTTTGTCTTGTTTCCAACTGCTAATCTTTTTTTTAAAAATTTATTTATTTTTTATTTATTAGAGACAGAGAGTAAGTGAGAGAGAGAGAGAGAAAATGGGCATGCCAGGGCCTCCAGCCACTGGAAATGAACTCCAGATGTGTGCGCCACCATGTGCATCTGGCTTACATGGGACCTTGAGAATCGAAACTGGGTCCTTAGGCTTCATATGTAAGCACTTTAGTGGCTAAGTCATCTCTCCAGCCCTCCAACTGCTAATCTTATAGGATATGAGTTTTGAGCAAGGCAGGAGCCATCCTGAAAAAAAATGCCACAAACAAGGGAACCATTTTTGAAAGGTGGAAAGAAGACAGAGTGCTGTTCTAGTTAGATCTTACATGTTGTCATGTCCTGTGTTAAAGCTGGGTCCCCCATGAGTTGGTGTAAGCTCCTGGGGGTGAGACCCAGTGGGAGGTCTTTACAGCCATGGGGGATGCCCATGAAGGAAGTGGTGGTACTCTGGCCCCTTCCTCTTTCTTTATGTCCTTCCCTAAATAACGTTGGATCAGTTTTAGTCCACCAAGTTCTCCTGCCCTGATGAGCTGCGGGCACTGCAGACCTAAAACAGGGCCAGCAGGCCAGCCACACTGGAGCCTCTGACACTGGAGGAAACTAACCCTTCTTTTCTTTACAAATAGATTATCTCGGGTATTTGTTATAATACCAGAAAAGCTGACTTTAACACATGCACTAAAGACATCAACTCACTTCTTAGATTCAATTATTACTGAAGCAAAACCATCCTCCCAATTTTTCCATTAGGTATGTCAATTGATTAGTTTGTGTTATTTCTGTTCTTTGTAACCAAATGAGTACCAACCAATACAACAGTAAATGGAATTTCCATATTTAGTCAACCAGTAGCCAAATACAGTGTAAGAGGGGAATGTTGTCACTCCATGCCTGGCAGAGTCTCTGGTATTGTTCAACCTGCAAGGAGCCCCAAGGCCAAGACACCCCTGACACAGGAAGTGGGCTATTGGCTACTAAAGTGAATACCCCCTGCTGGGAATCTGCTTGGCAGACACAGTCACTGCCCACCTATCAACCATCTGTGCCATCTTCTTTGAGATCAAAATCTTTAATATGTTTAGGGACAGCTGAGACTAACCACAATCCTTATGATTAGGAAAGGTCTATGATGCAAGTTTGTCCAATGTGGTATGAGGGAAAGCCCACAGGGAGTTTGTTTGCACTCCCAAAGAGAGTTAGAAAAGGTGCCCTTTCCCCTTCACCCAGCCTTTGGCTACTGTTGTGTGAGGAAATGATGCTTAGATATATTGCAATATCTTATTAAGTGAAGGAATAGTGTGAAAATACAAGCCAAAAACACCATGTAGTGGTGAAACCAAATCACAGCAAGGACTATACTTAATAGCCACTTTGTGCTTGCTTGACCTGCTCTATGAGCTCCTTTACATGGTGTCATGGGAGTCTTTCATGCTTGCTTAATGTTGTACTATTCTAATATAGGGGCCTTCCCCTCTCTTCTTCCCAGGCATTAGGAAAATGTATTACAGTCTTTTCTTTTTCTTGTGTAACCATTTAAACAACTTTTCTCTCAAAAAGCTGCATACTCACACCTATGTACTTCTATTTTAAAGTTTTTCATTTACTAATTCAAAAATCAAAGGAAGAAATAAAGGGAAGAAGAGAGAGAGGGGAAAGAAAAAAAGAAGGAAAGGGTTTTGGAAGAATGAAATATATAAGAATTGGCTTTCAAAGGTGGGAGTTATCAAGAGACTGTAAAAAGAGGCTGACAAATCCAATGCTTTAGGGACTTTTGGGACAGAAGCATATTTTGGACAGCAGCAAAATAGGAGGAACTTTGTAATATAAAGTAGGAGGAAGGGGCTTATGGGTTTATGTGCTAAGCTAGACCAGATTGGGTCATAGCCAACTTGAAGGTACCTAAACAGTCCAATGGGTAGTGTCCAATCAGCATAGAAAGCTCATCTTCATGAATTTGTTTATCCAACAGGGTTTGGAATGTGTTAAGATCAGCTGATGACAATCCTAAACAAGGCTATAATCACGTCAAGCTGGATCTCTACAGAAAGTATGTGCCCCACTCTTGCTCTTTTCTTTTTTTTTTTTTTTTTTTTGTAGGGTCTCACTCTGGTCCAGGCTGACCTGGAATTAACTCTGTCATCTCAGGGTGGCCTTGAACTCATGGCAATCCTCCTACCTCTGCCTCCCGAGTGCTGGGATTAAAGGCGTGCACCACCACGCACGCTCCACTCTTGCTCTTTTAAAGTATTTAATGTCTATTTCTTAGCTTTGTGCCTCAACATTCATGCCTACTTATTTCCTGTGAACACTGTGGAGTGAAATGTCCTGTAAACTCACTGTGTAACTCAAGCTTCTTGAAAGCTGGCTGCTGTCCTGCTGTATATTCTTCCCATAGATTTCCAGTGTGTGTTTTTCTGGGGGTGGGGGGTAGGTGTTGTGGTTTTGCCTGTTTTCCATAGAGTCATGTGTTTGAATACTTGGTCTCCAGCTGGTGGTGTTATAACATTTAGGAGGTGGAGCTTTGTTAGGGGTAGTGTGTCACTGGAGGTGGGCTTTAAAGTTTTATAACCTGCCCTTACTTCCTGACCATCCCGTTTCCTGTCTGCAGATGCACGGTTACCACCCTCTTCAAGCTCCTGTTGTTAGGCCTTGTTGGACTGTATCACTTCCTAAGTCCTGGGCCCAAATAAACCCTTCCTTAAATTGCTTTTGTCGAGTATTTTGTCACAGGAACAAGAAATTTAATACAGAGTGAGGGTGGTATATGCATTTTAGTACATGAAATCTACAATACAGTGCCTCCTAAGGATTTGAAAATTGGATCAGTTGACACATTCTA
Organism: Jaculus jaculus; assembly: GCF_020740685.1. Taxonomy (NCBI): domain Eukaryota; kingdom Metazoa; phylum Chordata; class Mammalia; order Rodentia; family Dipodidae; genus Jaculus; species Jaculus jaculus. Next base: position 28,403,211 of record NC_059121.1, read on the forward strand.
GAGCAGAGACAGAAGTCACTTTGAAGAAGCCAAAAGTTATTTATTTGCAAAGGGTGGTAGAGAGAAAGAGAATGGGAGAAAGAAGTCAGAGCTTTGTGCCATTGCAAATGAACTCCAGACCATGTGCCATTTTATGCATTGCGTGGGTGCTGAGGTTTCAAAACCAAGCCATTAGGCTTTGCAAGCAAGCACCTTTAGCTGCTGAACCATCTCACCAGCCCCAATCTCATTCTTAAAAATATTTTTATGAATCCAGGCATGGTTGCGCACGCCTTTAATCCCAGCACTGGGGATGCAGAGGTAGGAGTATCACCGTGAGTTCGAGACCATCCTGAGACTACACAGTGAATTCCAGATCAGCCTGAGCTAGAGGGAGACCCTACCTCGAAAAACAAAAACAAAACAAAACAAAACAAATTACTGTTGTATATACCTGGAAGATACTGTTGAGTTTCATACAGACAGCTGGAGCTCAGTGAGAGGTACTGGGGGCCAATGCGGACGCCCCCCAAGTCTCATTGGTGGGGGGAGAGAACCAAGTGTGGGAGGCGACACAGGCATACAGACAATTGCTTTCAAGTATATCGCATCCTAGAGTCTTAATTATCAGCCTTTGTATTCCCTGAAATAGTTGTTTGAGTCGCTCCTGTTTTCCTGGAGAGTGAGGTGGCTCCTCTTATGGGGTCCCTTTCATCTTTGATCGCTTGTGTGTCAGCTACCATGGTGAAGCTGAGACGATACACTGGGCAATGACCAGAAAAATGCCAACCAAAACCCACTGCGCTCGGGGCCGCCTTCTCAGGCATCGCTCTGATCCCGGACATGTCTTGTTATTTTTTTACCGTCTCAATAGCAATTCCAATAGAAGTCAAAGAGGTTGTACACTGCGGTGTAGAGTATCGGGTACTTGCAAATTAGGTATTTAGAGCACTTACGGATTTACAAGTTCTGGGCCAAGCCCTGTGCCGCTCTGGAAAGCAGAAAACATCGGTTGAACCCAAATCAAGCATTTCAGGTTTCTCGCAGGGGAAGCGCGGCGGCGGTTGCTAGGCGACTGGCCGACTCCGCGCCCGGCCGGCCGGCGCCCCGCCCACCCTTGAGCATCTCTCCCCAGCGGTGGGACGCGGCGCCCCCATTGGCCCGCGCCGCCTCGCCCTGCGCCCCCATTGGCCGGAGCGCCTCTCACTCCGCTCGCATTGGCTCTCGCCGCCTCTCGCCGCCCTGCCATTGGCCGGCGAGCTCTCGGGCCACCGCACGTCACGCTCTCACCCCACTTCCTGCGGCCGCGGCCCGCCCCGCCCCGCGCGCCCCCGCCCGACGGCCGCGAGGGAAGGCCCGGCGGGGCGCGGCCGCGGGCTCGCGTCCGATTGGCGGGCCGCGGCGGGGGGGGCGGGCGCGCCGGGGCGGCTCCGCGGGCCGCGATTGGCTGCCGGGGCGCCGCGCCGCCTTCCGCCGCCGCCCGGCGCCGCCGCGGCCCGCGGGGCGGGGGGCTATAAAGCCGGCGGCGGAGGCGGCGGCGCCGTGCCGTCCTCCGCAGGCTGCGCTCGTCCCCGCCGCCCAGCCGGCTCGCGTTCGGTGAGTGTCCCGCGGCCGGGCGGGCCCGGCGGCGCCCCGGGCCGCCCGGAGGAGCCGGGAGCCGCGCGGCGGGCCGCAGGGACGTTGCGGCCCCGGGTTCTGATGACCTAGTCCGAAGCCGGAGCCGCCGGAGAAGCGGCGGTGACCGCCGGGCGAGCGGGAGTCGGCCCCGGAGCCCTCGGCGGAGCGTGCACCGCAGCCTGGCGGTGCGCCGGCCGGGGGTGTGTCCGGTTTGATGGACGGCGAGGAAGGGGGCAGCGCGCCCTTTCTCCCCGCGGGTCAGGTGCCAGAGTTCAACTGCGGTTCCCACCTGACGGCCCCTGGGCCGCGCTCGGTTTCCACTTGTTTCTATGTAGCCGTACCTGCTTCATGTCCCCTCCCCTCTTTTTGGGTTTTTCGAGGTGAGGTGGGATCTCGCTCTAGCCCTGTACCAGGCTGGCTTCGAACTCACAGCGATCCTCCGACCTTTGCCTCCCGAGTGCTGGGATTAAAGGCGTGCCTCCAGCCTTAGGTGAAATGGGCAGGCACCCACAGAGCCCTCAAACCCACATGGGAGTTTGAACATGTGTCCTTTAGCCCATGGCTGGACAGGTTCTTTTGGAGGAAGGATTTTGGGGTGGGCGTTGCGAAGTTTCCTTGTTAAGCTTCTGCTGCAGGGGAATGATGTGTTCTGATTGCTGCTTACAGTTAATGTATTTTAGGGATGAATCATGAGGGGAAAAATAAAAGGCAAGGTAAACAACAAAAGTCAAGTAAATAACTCAATTTTTTTTTTCCAAGACGTGGTGTAAATATTTATTGCACATATTGTCAGGTGGGTGGCAGATGGCTAGTGATTCTTTGCCACTGATGACAAACAAACAGTTTGTTCGTTGGTCACACTTTATTTTTTTAATACTTTATTTATTTATTTGAGAGAGAAAGAGACAATGGGCATGCCAGGGCCTTTAGCCACTGTAAACGAACTCTAAATGCATGTGCCCCCTGTACACGTGGGTCTTGGGGAATCGAACCCCAGTCCTTAGACTTCACAGGCAAACGCCTTAACTGCTAAACCATTTCACCCGCCCCAGACTTTATTTTTAAATGTTAACTGTTTTTGCATGGAAATAGAGAGCAGGGATAAGCCTGTGTTATGAAAAAAGGAAAAGGCTGTCTTTTTGTTGTTGTTGTTTCTGTAATTGTCTACCAAGTTTGTAAATTTTATATTTCGCACAGTTCTATTGTGGTCAATAATCTGACTTATGTGCATTTGCCATTGAGGACAGATGATAAAGATTGTGTGAAGTCACAGAAGAACGTGCCATCTGAGCCTTGATTTTAATTTTTTTTCCCACCAATATTCTTCCTGATTACTTCTATTTTTCTGATTGCTTTTACATCTTGTTTCTTTTCACTGATGGATTGATTTTTTTAAAAAAATTTTTTTAAATTATTTATTTATTTATTTGAGAGCAACAGACATAGAGAGACAGATAGATAGAGGAAGAGAGAGAGAATGGGTGCGCCAGGGCTTCCAGCCTCTGCAAACGAACTCCAGATGCGTGCGCCCCCTTGTGCATCTGGCTAACGTGGGACCTGGGGAACCGAGCCTCGAGCCGGGGTCCTTAGGCTTCACAGGCAAGCGCTTAACCGCTAAGCCATCTCTCCAACCCTGATGGCTTGATTTTTGAAGTGCTTTTTTTAAGTTTATTTTTTATAGATTCTTCTCAAAAGAAATGCAAAACCCTGCCAGATATTGATGGAACATGGATTTTTCTGGGTGTTCTAGAACAGTTTAATACCTGAGGAGAATTACTGAGTTCGAGGCCACCCTGAGACTACATAGTGTTTTTTGTTTTTGTGTTTTTTTAACATCTTTTTTTATTTTTTATTTTTTATTTATTTATTTGAGAGCAACAGAGACAGAGAGAAAGACAGATAGAGGGAGAGAGAGAGAATGGGCGCGCCAGGGCTTCCAGCCACTGCAAAGGAACTCCAGACGCGTGCGCCCCCTTATGCATCTGGCTAACGTGGGACCTGGGGAACCGAGCCTCGAACCGGGGTCCTTAGGCTTCACAGGCAAGCACTTAACCGCTAAGCCATCTCTCCAGCCCTGTTTTTGTGTTTTTTTGAGGTAGGGTTTCACTCTAGTCCAGGCTGACCTGGAATTCACTCTGTAGTCTCAGGGTGGCCTTGAACTCACGATGATCCTCCTACCTCTGCCTCCTGAGTGCTGGGATTAAAGGCATGTGCCACCATGCCCAGTCTTTTTATACATTTTTATATTTATGCTTGGTAGTAGCCAAAGATGGAGAAGTGATAATAGTTTTAAGTTAGAAATAGACAGTCTTATGGAAATGTTGAGTTATTATACAGCCAAACATCACAGAAAGATTATGTTGCTTTTAAATGAAAAAAAGTTGAGAAACATGCTACCTAATCTAATGGGAGCATGCTAGCCTTAGATTCTTGATATATTCATGGTAACAGCTGGCACCTGATGCCCCCTAGATGTCTGTCCACTGGTGCAGTCAGAGGAGGAAAAGAGAAACTAATCTTTCTGACTTCAGTCTTTGTCTTATCAGGGTTTATACTGCATGTGGGTACAATAAGGCCAGCAAATGTTCTCTTTTTAAGTATTGTTATTTATTTGCAAGGTGAGAGAGAATGAGTGGGTGCACCAGGGATGTGAGAGAAAGAGGGAGATAGAGAATGGGTGCACCTGGGCCTCTGGCCACTGCAAATGAACTCCAGATGCATGCGCCACCTTGGATGTCTTGTAACATGAGTACTGAGGAATTGAACTCCTGTTCTTTGCAGCCAGGTGCCTTAACTGTCTAGCCCTCTCTCCAGCCCCTCCCTTTGCTTTTGAGCAATAGTGATAGAAAGCTAATTTCTTTAAACTCCTGCGCACAGCTTGGTTTTGTAGCTCAAGGGGGACCAAGATGAACTTGCTGAGGATGGTACTGCAGGTAGTTGAATCTAGCCCTAAACCCCAAATCAGGCCACTTAAAGCAATTGAGTGCTCTTTACTCCAAAGTATCAAAGGCTTATCTCTTTTTTTAAGAAAAATATTTATTTGGAGAGAGAGAAGGGGTATGCCAGGGCCTGTTGCCACTGTAAATGAACATGTCTGGACACATGTGCCACTTTGTTGTGCACCTGGCTTTGTGTGGGCACTGTGGAATCAAACCCTGGACAGCAGGCTTTGGTAGCAAGTACCTTTAACCACTAATCCATCTCTCCAGCCTTTAAAGGGTTATTTCTAAAGAATCAAAATACGCTGCCCACCATGACTACAAAGCCTTCCATAAGTAGGATTCAGTGGACTGTGAAGAGTGTGAATGACATGTGGAGCAGGTCCTGTAGATTGATTATCTGTTAAAGTTTCCTAGAACAGGAGCTTAATGTCTGACAGGCAGGAATGACCATGGTTTATAGTTTATCAGGTACCACAATGTTTATTAGATTAGTTTATCAGAATGCTTGTTTGAATCTAGGCTGGGGAGGGAGCCAAAAAGGAGAAAGCTGAATAAACCCTAAAACATAAAGCCAACCTTGTTGAACCTGGTTGACTTTAGCAGTCTCATCATTCTTGACTCCTTGCCGTGGTCAAACTCAGAATCCCTGTGCCATGACTTGCTTTTTGGTGGGTGTGTGGCTGCATGTCATTCATTCACTACTTCCTGGTCCGTGTTGCTTCCTCCTACCACTTGATCTCGAGAGACCAGTTACAGTCTGATAACCGGCTTTGGCTTTGGCAGCTCAGGCTGAGCACCCTCGGTGAAAGCTGGGAGGGGAAGTGTTTCCCTTTGGAGTATTTGCATATGTATGAGATGCTGTGGAGATTGGACAAGCAGAACCTGTTCCTTCCTATTCTTCTTATAGAAGAAGCCAGAAGATAGTTTTATGTTTCATTCATATTTATTTATTTATTTATTTTGGTTTTCCAAAGTAGGGTTTCATGCTAGTTTAGGCTGACCTGGAATTCATTATGGAGTCTCAGGGTGGCCTCGAACTCTTGGTGATCCTCCTACCTTTGCCTCCCAAGTGCTGGGATTAAAGTCATGTGCCACCACGCCCAGCTTATTTTATTGAGAGAGAATTGACATACCAGGACTTCCAGCCACTGCAAAGGAACTCCAGATGCATGCGCCACCTTTTGCATCTGGCTTATGTGGGTCCTGGAGTGTCGAACCAAGGTCCTTTGGCTTTGCAGGCAAATGCCTTAACCACTAAGCAGTCACTCCAGCCCTTATGCAGTATTTTCAATGTTGCCTGCATTTCACCTGACCTGTCACAGGTCAGGCATGGGGTTTTCCACTTTCGGCATCATATCAGCACTCAGAAAGTTGGATTTTAGTGTACTTGGATTTTAGACTTCCCGTTTGGGATACTTACCCTACATTGGTTTAATCAGCATAGATGATTCCCAGCAACTGCAGAAGAGAACAGAAAGCGCAATACTTCTGTAGGCTCCTCCCCAAAATGCCTCTGTTCCCTCCCTGATCTTCAGGCACCTCTTTCAGATAGCATGTGTTAGAAAAAGTATGGACTGTGATTGTCTTAGTCATCAGTAGAACTGCAGTTCCCTGAATTGAATCTTTTCTATTTCTTTGCTTTAGTGTGCTTGGGTTGTCTCTCCTCATTACACCTGATGGTATTTCATCCTTGATTCAAGTAATCAAAATAGAAAGAGGACTGATGATGTGACTCAGTGGTCCAGTACTTAACTAGCCTGTAGAAGAAAGGTCCTGTCTTTGATCCCCAGTACTGTAAAAACAAATAGGTAGAAGAGGTGCTAGCTATTCAAGAGAAAGTCTGGTGATATGAGTGGTGTCAAATGTATTACAGACATTACATCAAGATATGTTAGTGAGAGCCAGCGGGTGGCACACGCCTTTAATCCCAGCGCTTGGGAGGCAGAGGTAGGAGGATCACCGTGAGTTCAAGGCCACCCTGAGACTGCATAGTGAATTCCAGGTCAGCCTGGGCTAGAATGAAACCCTACCTCAAAAAAAGGATATGTTAGTAAGCTACTCAGGTTATCTCAACATTATGGAGAGGGAATCATGTTTTCCCACTCTGAGAATTGGCTGCTGACTTTACAGAGGGCAAAAGCATGATCTGAGACAGCAAAGAGCACAAGAGTTTCTGAAAGTCTGTATATAGTGCTAAAGTCAAGTAATTATTGTTTTCCTATAGAATTCTAGACTTTGTTTGGGGAGAGGTTGTTGTTCAAGGTAGGGTCTCACTCTAGCTCAGACTGACCTGGAATTCACTATGTTCTCTCAGGCTGGCCTCGAACTCAATGATCCTCCTACCTTAGGCCTCCTGAGCGCTGGGATTAAAGACCTAGTTTGATGTAATTTAAATGGTCAAGTTTAATCAATGATGGTCTTTTGTTTAGATGAACTTTTCTTGTGGTGCTAGGGCTTTGACTCAGGCTTCTCATAGTTGTCCAGACAATAAAACACTCAGTATGGGCACTGTGGAAGATAATCATTTTCTAAAAGATTGGTGAGCCAAATTTAAGAGCCATATTTTTCTTTTCATTAATATTTATTTGAGAGAGAGAATGGGCACACCATGGTCTTTAGTCACTGCAAATGGACTTCAGACACATGTGCCACCTTGTTCATCTGACTAATGTGGATCCTGGGGAATTGAATCTGGGTCCTTTGGCTTTGCAGGCAAGGCCTTAACTGCTAAGCCATCTCTCCAGCCCTTTTTCTTTAAAAAAAAAAAAAAATTATTTATTGCAAGGAGAGTGATCAAGAGAGGGAGAGAGAATGGCCTCCAGATGCATGTGCCACTCTGCATCTGGCTTTACGTGGGCATTGGAGAATTGAACCTGGAATGGCAGGCTTTAATAGCAAATGCCTGTAACCACTAAGCCATCTCCCCAGCCCAAGAACCATATTTTTTTAAGCACATGTCATTCTTTTCTATATAATGTCATCAGATAAGGAAATGCTTACTTTAACTCACTTTGAATTGAAGTCACTGATTTATGTCATGATTTATGACTTTAAAAGAAGTTCTCATTTGAAATTCCTAGTGCCTGAAGGAGGAAACAGTGACAGACCTGGAGACTGCAGTCCTCTGTCCTTCACACAGGTATGGCATCATGTCATCCTACCTATGAAAGCTGGTCTTCTCTAATAAAAGGGGCTAAGTACTGGAGTTACACAGTAAGCAGCACAAAATGACCAAAGCTAGTCAGACTAGTAAATACAAGTTAGTTTTGGAATTGAAACCTCACTTCATGGCTTTTTATGGAGGGCTGTTAAGCATTGTAAGTGTAATTTGGTATTTAGCAATAGTCTTAAATCTAGTGGAGAAAATGCCAAGTTCACAAATATTGTATATTTGTCCATTTTATTTACAAAAGCATTGTTAGCCAGTAGGTCAGGCAAGGAAAAAACCACTGTCTTCATGTTCAAGGCAGTTTGAAGAGCTGGATCTGTGGGAAGGTGGTCATACCTGCTACCTCAGCTTTGGTGACTTAGGAAGTAGTGTGTTTGTAGCTGGGGGTACCTATGTCCCATCCGTAAGTATGTGTACCGGCCTCCCTTCTGTCTTTGTTGGGGGCCAAATCCTATATATTGCTCTTTCTCTGCCTCTCTCTCTCTTTTTTTTCTCACTGTAACCCAGCCTGACCTGGAATTTACTGTGTAGTCTCAAGCTGGCCTTGAACTCAAGATGATCCTCCTACCTCTGCCTTCCAAGGCCTGGGCCACCACACCCAGCTCTGACCACAGTTTGTACTCGTAGTACACAGGAAATAACTCACACAAGCATTAAAAGAAAAAGACCAAAGAACTGGGTGTGATGGTATGTACCTTTAATCCCAACACTTGGGAGGCAGAGGTAGGAGGATCGTTGTGAGTTCAAGGCCACCCTGAGACTACCAAGTGAATTCCAGGTCAGCCTGGGCTAGAGTGAGACCCTACCTCAAAACCAAAAAAAAATGAAAACAGCTGCGTCAGTAGTTTAGGTCTTAACTGGCAAATAGACAATTGTGTTTAGTTTTTTTTGGTTTGGCTTTGCACTGTGGAATCGAGTAGTAGTAATAAATATGCTGTGCCTGGTGAAGTGGGACATAGAAAAGCCTAAGGCTTGAAGACATTGTAAGGCAGTTGGACTTAGCTGAAGTAAGCCAACATTTCCTCTGTTCAGGCTGCTTAACAAAGCAGTACACAGGCTGAGTGGTGTAAACAGCAGAGGTGTTCACAGTTCTGGAGGCCAGCTCAGAGTCACCGTGAGTTCCTGGGCTGGGCTCTTCCTGGACTGCAGGTGGTGGCCTTGCTGTGACCTGAGATGGAAGGGCAGAGTCTGCGCGTAGGAGGACATGAGCAGGTTCTGGTGTCTTAGAAGGCGCCAGTTCCCATCATGGGGGCCTGTTCTGAAGACCTACCCCTCAAAGAGTTCAGCATGTAAATTTTGGGGAGGCACCGACATTCAGTCTCTGGTACAGAAAGATGCTTAGAGAGTAAAATAGTGGAAACGCTATCTCAACAGTCTGGGCTTCAATTAGTTTAAGGTGCTTCTTCGCCAATTAAATTACAGTACAGTTGTTTGGTTATGCGGCATTTTTATTTGTGCTTACTGATAGGGTTGTATTAGATTTAATTTCTCTTGGATATCTAATAAAAAGGAAAAACACATTGAGAAATTAGCTCCTACTCACTTTTTTTTTTTTTTTTTTTTTTTGAGGCGGCATCATAATATGTTACCCTGGGCTCAGGTAACCCACCTACCTCAGTCTTTAAGTGCTTGCACTGTGGATAGTAGAGTTGTTCCCTGTTGGGAAAAGAGGAGGAATGCTCTCAGGTTAATTGATCTCAAAGGGTTTCGTGGTGAGATGTGATACATCATCTGTGGCTGGAAATGATTTTAATAAGCAGAAGCAGGAGGGTGGGCATGAAGAAATCACTGTTTTGGGATAATAAATAGAGTAGATTGAGAGTTCTGTAGGCAGATAATCCAAGGATGGGAAGATGGGTAGTATTTAGCATTTATTCTTAATTGATTTTAATTGGCTTCTCTGTGTGTGCTTTAGTGTTTGTTTTATCGACAGCCTCCATTTATGTACATAATCTACCTTGATCATAACCTCCTCCTTCCACCTTCTTTAGTCCCGCGCCTCTTACCCCCTCGCCGAACCCCTTCTTTGTTGTGTGTGCGCTTTAGTGTAGGATGCATGAGCCAAAGTTAAGAATCTTGTATAAGGACAGATGGCAAGGCCGAAGTGGGAAATGGACATAGGCACTGGTTAAATGAGAGAAGCAGAGAGCTTCATTCTTCCTTTGTGGCAGAGAGGAGCAGGGGCTTTGCAGGCAAAGGGGGGAGCAGCGCCTCCTGTTTACTCGGTGTGCCTGTCAAGCGCTACCACAGTTGAGGTTAGCAGTGGTCCTTTCTTTCCAGTCACAGATTCTGCTTTTTTTCCCCCCAACTATTCCTCTTTTACCTGTCATGAAGTAACTGCTCTAATTCATGATGCATTATCTGGACCATTGTAATCAATTCAGTTTCCTAATTCAAATCCATTCTGTACACAGCATCTGTGAATACAGTACTGCTCAGAATGGTTTGTGACCCCAGTAAGAAATACACTTTTTTCCTTTATTTTTTTGTTTTGGTTTTTCGAGGTAGGGTCTCACTGTCGCCCAGGTTTACCTGGAATTCGCTGTGTAGTCTCAGGCTGGCCTCGAACTCAGTGATCTTCCCACCTCTGCCTCCCAAGCGCTGGGATTAAAGGTGTGCAGCACCACACCTGGCTTGAAGTACACTTGATGATGCAATGCAGTGTTTGTGATAAAGTGTCCTTATATTCACTGTTCCATGAAATCTGCCATTCCTTGTTTTTTTGTCTCTTTTTGAAACATACCCACTCGGCTGACTCCAGGGTTGGGAAAATGCGTGTGACGGTTGGTACACTTTATTCCTGTTGAAGCTTCAACGTCTTCATTATCTGACTCTCACCTGGTTCTCTCCACTTTTTGTTTGTCTAATGGTCTCCTTGGGGCCTCGGTTTCTTTTCAATAGATTCATAAGTAATAGCTCCTTGTGTGCCTTTGTTGATAGTGACCACCCTGTTGAAAGTCTTCCACTACCATGCATTTCTGCTAAGCCTTACTGATACTCCTGTTCTTAAGACTCCGATCAGGTCCCTTTAACCAGAAAGCCTTTCTGCACACCCCTTGCCCTGCCACAGGTAAGGAGGCTAGGTGTTTCTCTATAATAATACAACATGGGTAGATACTGAACAAAGGTGTTTCCCTAGTCTGTGACATGATGGCATTCTTTAGATGAATGACAAAAATGAGTAAGATCCTTGTGTTTAGAAGGAGCTTTCAAATAGTGTGCTTTAAGATCTTTCTTTAACTTGGAACCAGAAATGTTGGCATTTGGGAGGGAGAAGCAGGAAGATCACTTAGAATTTCAGGCCAGCATGGGTTATAGAATGAGACCCTATCTGGAAAAAAAAAAACCAACAGAAAACAAATATCATTAATTTAAAATTTTGGCTATATCTTAATTTTTTTAGGTTTTAATATACTAATAACAATGATCTGGGGCTATAAAAGCATGTTTCATTATCTAAAGACAACCTTACTACTTTTGGTCTTTTCTTAAGATTTCAATAATTAACTTACAGTTGCAGTAATTTTATTGTATCCTAATATTATGCCAGGATTTTCAAATGGCAGAGGGTAAATGACATGGATCTGGCTTTTTATTTTTTTTAATTTAATATACAGTTTGAGAGAGAGAATAGGCAGGCCAGGGCCTCCAGCCACTGCAAACAAACTCCGGATAGGTCCACCACCTTGTGTATGACTTATATGGGTCCTGGGGAATTGAACCTGGGATATCAAGCTTCACAGGCAAGCACCTTAACCACTAAGCCATCTCTCCAGCTCATGGCTTTTCATTTTTAGGTGTCAGTAGTAGGTTGACAGTACTTTAGAAAATTAATGAATCAGTTTGTTCCAGTATCTTGTAAACCAGCAAGTTTAGTTCAATGAAGAACAAGAGTCCTGCTGTCCCAAGTAGCACCAGAAAGGAAGTGAGCTGTGGGGTTTCAGACAGACACCTTTAACTGCTGAGCCATCTCCCCAGCCCAAGCTGTGGAGTGTCAGATATGGACAGGGTTCCTCTACAACTCAGGGCCAAACCTCTCGTAAAGCCTGGTGACATTTCAGGTGCCCACCCCAGCTAGATGACAGGCATGTCAGTGGGGGAGGAGTGAAGGAGAGCTGAGCGCAGGGTGGAAAGAAGGGGTTGTCTTGGCGGTGGCAGTAGCATTGGGAGTGGAGGTGGGGGTCTCGGGGGTGCTAGATCTTGTGGCCCTGGCAGCTTCTGTGGGAGTGGGGGGTCTTTAGCTACTGCAAATGAACTCCAGACCCATGTGCCACTTTGTGCATCTGGCTCTATGAGGGTCCTGGAGAATCAAACCTGGGTCTTTTGGCTTTGCAGGCAAGCACTGTAATCTCTAAGCCTAAGAATCTTAAGGAGATTATTCACCTATGAGAAAAACGTGTTTGGTGCTCAGGACTTTATACATGATAGCAAAGTATTATATCCAAGTTGTATCCTGGCCCTCAGTAATCCAGTTTTAATTTTTAGATGTCCAGTTTTGAATAAAGGAGGTTATAGATTTCAGAGTTGGTATTCCATTCACATAATTGCTACTTCATATATAAATAACCAACTGCTTGAAATAAACTGTAGTAAACTTAAGAGAAACCAAAGTAATATTCCACATGGTTATTGAAATCCTGGCATCTATATTTTGCAGCCTTGAACTTGAAAGTCAGCAAACCTCTAAACAGTGTTTGTTTCTGTTTCTCTGTATAGTTCTTTCAACATGCCTGGATCACTTCCTTTGAACACAGAAGCCAGCTGGCCAAAAGATGTGGGAATCGTTGCCCTTGAGATCTACTTTCCTTCTCAGTATGTTGATCAAGCAGAATTGGAAAAATACGATGGTGTAGATGCTGGAAAGTACACCATTGGCTTAGGTCAGGCCAGGATGGGCTTCTGCACAGATCGAGAGGATATCAACTCTCTTTGCCTGACTGTGGTTCAGAATCTGATGGAGAGAAATAGCCTTTCCTATGATTGCATTGGGCGGCTAGAAGTTGGAACGGAGACAATCATTGACAAATCAAAATCAGTGAAGTCAAACTTGATGCAGTTGTTTGAAGAGTCTGGGAATACTGACATCGAAGGAATAGATACAACCAATGCATGCTATGGGGGCACAGCTGCTGTCTTCAATGCTGCTAACTGGATTGAGTCCAGCTCTTGGGATGGTATGTTGTGTGTCTCTAATCTTCAAAACCTCTTTTAGGACGCATAGACCTAAGTAACCTTTTACTACTGTGCAGACTTTTAGTAGTTATTATGCTTGTTCAGGGGCAATCAGAATGACTGGCTTTCAGTTTAGTTGAGTTGTGACTGGTTTAACTTACTTAAATCACTCACAATTTACTTAGAAAAAAAATTTAAACCTTTACCAAAATGGGGAAAGCATATTCTGGGAAAATATAACAGATTTGAGTTTGCATGCATACTATTTGTGCTATTTTTCACCTTACAAAACAATTTAAAACAATCATTTTTTCCAGGACGGTATGCTCTGGTAGTTGCAGGAGACATTGCCATATATGCCACAGGTAACGCCAGACCTACAGGTGGAGTTGGAGCTGTGGCTCTGCTCATTGGGCCAAATGCCCCTTTAATTTTTGACAGAGGTGAGTATTTGGGAAAGTGTGTAGTACTTTTTGTCATTTGTCTGTGGTGCTGGAAATAGGCCTTCTATGCACGAGGCTGTACCCCAGCCCGATCTGAGGTTTCGAGAGAGGGTCTCATCGCGCTCAGTCCGTCTTGAGCTCTGCTGCCAGGCACCCTTGAGCTCTCAGTGCTCACATCTCAGCCTTCTGAGCAGCTGCTCGTAGTTCAGTGCTAGCGGGCAGGGCTGGCTGTACTTAGTCATTTATCTAACACATACATAGAATTTTGAAAATAGAGATAAAAGGCACAAATGTTCATTCGATGCAGGCAGGACCTGCCAAGTGCTTTGTGTGTGTTACCTTAGTTAACCTCTGTAGCCGTTTCATGAAGAAGGTGGCATCATCCCCACTTAGCCCATTTTCACTGGCATAATTAATTTTTTTTTCGTAAGACAACTATAATCTGGGTAGGTTTATAAAGCATACATGAAAAGTTATATACCAGCCGGGCGTGGTGGCACATGCCTTTAATCCTAGCACTCAGGAGGCAGAGGTAGGAGGATCACCGTGAGTTCAAGGCCACCCTGAGACTCCATAGTGAATTCCAGGTCAGCCTGGACTACAATGAGACCCTACCTCGAAAAACCAAAAAAAAAAAGGAAAGAAAAGTTATATACCAAAGTGTTTTAGCACCATCCTTGTGTGCTTTTGTGATTCATTTAAGTTAGATTGACTTTAACTGGCATCTCTGCACTGATGTGCTAAGAGTTGATTAGTTGTGAGGAAGCTCACTGGGACGCAGACATTGAGAAGCAGGCACAAGTGGACGTCTTCCGTGTTCTCTGACAGGGCTCCGGGGGACACACATGCAGCACGCCTACGACTTCTACAAGCCCGACATGCTCTCGGAGTACCCCGTAGTGGACGGGCGGCTCTCCATCCGCTGCTACCTCAGTGCGCTGGACCGCTGCTACTCCGTCTACCGCCAGAAGATCCGCGCCCAGTGGCAGAAAGGTGCCGATTAAGAGCTCCCATTTCCATAGGGCTTGGTAGCTGGAAGGCAATGTGTATAATTAATGTGCTGAATGTATTTTAGTGAGAAATAACTTCATGAGCAACTTGTATTAAGTCTTTAAAATCTCTTTGTCAGCTGGGCGTGGTGGTGCATGCCTTCAAGCCCAGCAGAGGTAGGAGGATCACTGTGAGTCCGAGGCCAACCTGAGACTACATAGTGAATTCCAGGTCAGCCCGGGCAAGAGCAGACCCTGCCTCGGGGGAAAAAAAAAAAAATTGTCATCTACAAATAGCATTTTCCCATAGTGTCTGAGAATGCAGTATTTAGGTAATGACATAAGCATTGGCAATGAACTATACCTCTGTGCCAAAAATACCAAAAACCTCAAGTTGATTTACTCTTTGCAAAAAAAAGTAATTTGAATTTTGTTTTTTATTTAAGAAGTATTTTAATAAGATTTTAGTTTACAACTGTGATTCAAAGGGGATTGTAAGGAAAACTAATTACTGAAGTGATCCTTCATCATTTAAGAAGTATTTTAATAAGGTTTTAGCTTACAACTGTGATTCAAAGGGGATTGTAAGGAAAATAAATTACTGAAGCAACCCTTCTGTCCCTGTTGTCTGTTGGCGCTTGGTCTGTGAGTTGTCTGTCTTTCTCATGGCAGGCTTTCACTCTAGCGCAGGCTGACCTGGAACTCGCTCTGTAGCCCAGGCTGGCCTCAAACTCATGGCGATTCTCCTACCTCAGCCTCCCGGGCCCACATGCCACATGCCTGCCCAGCAATCTGCGATTTTTTTCATTTTGGCAGTACTAGAGTTTTAACCTAGGACCTTGAACATGCTAGGCAAGTGCTCTGCCTTTGAGCCACACCTCAAGCCTTGTAGTTTTGTTGTTGCTTTAGTTACCAAGCTTACATTTTAACCCTGAAAAAATTCTTAAAGTACTATAATGGACAGTGATCTTGATTATTGCTGTTGTGATACTCAGAATTGTAGAATGTATGTTTTTCATTATAACTTTGCCTTTTAGATGTAAGAAAGTTAAAAATACTTAGGAATGTAGTGAGGCCAGTGACATTCCAACTTTTCTCCATTGGGACCCATTGTAGGTACACATTACACTGTATGTGTGCTAAACTAAGATGAAAGTGTCATGAAATTACTTAGGCAGCTTGTTTTCCTTTTTTTTTTTTTTTTTTTTTTTGAGGTAGGGTTTAGCTCTAGCCCAGGCTGATCTGGAATTCACTATGTAGTTTCAGGGTGGCCTTGAACTCATGGTGATCCTCCTACCTCTGCCTCCCGAATGTTAGGTTTAAAGGTGTGTGCCCCCACACCCGACTCATTTTTTTTTTTTTTTTTTTTTTTTTTTTTTTAATGATGGGTTTTGAGGAGGGCTGGAGAGATGGCTTAGCAGTTAAAGGCACTTGTTTGTAAAGCCTGGCAGTCTGGGTTCCATTCCCCAGTGTCCATGTAATGCCAGATGCGCTAAGTGACACACATATCTGGAGTTTCTTTGTGTTGACAAGAGGTCCTGGTGCATCCATATTCATTCTCTCTCTTCTTACAAATTAATAAAATAGTTTATAAAAAATTGGGGGCCTGCCCTCCTGAAGGTTTGTTTTAATTCAGGGGTTTGGGGGTATATATTGGGTATCTTTTTTTAAAAAAAAAAAAAAAGACTTAGACCTTATTAGATTAAGAGAAGGAGAGAGGGCTTAGCGGTTAAGCGCTTGCCTGTGAAGCCTAAGGACCCCGGTTCAAGGCTCAGGTCCCCAGGACCCACGTTAGCCAGATGCACAAGGGGGCGCATGCATCTGGAGTTGGTTTGCAGTGGCTGGAGGCCCTGGTGCACCCATTCTCTCTCTCTCTCTCTCTCTCTCTCTCTCTCTCTCTCTCGCTCTCAAATAAATAAAAAAAAATGAACAAAAATATTTTTAAAAAGAGAGAGAAGGAAAGAGGAAAAAAAGTATAGAGGGCTCTTGCCATGTTGAAGGCATAAGTGGGTGGAGAGCCTCTCCATTTCAGCCCAGCTGGGCTGAGATGAAGAGGCCTTGCTACAGAGAGGCCTGCCTACCTAGTAAGCATTTGCCTGTAATTTTACTGTGGTGGGCTCAGGGAAGTCTGAGGGGGCTGGTTGTGGACTCACTGACTCAGGAATAGGCCAGCCATGACACCAAGTTTGGGGCTAAGCTTAACCAGCCATAATGCCAGGATCAGATTTAATTAATTAAATCTAGGAAAAGGGAACTCCTTCCCAGGGAGGGGCTCAGGTTTTTTATAGAAAAGCAGATTTTGGTTAACTCCTTTAGTAGAGAGATAAGGAAAGGTGAGATCCTTCACTTCTCTGGCAAAGTGGAGATTGTTAGGGTATACTACAGTATTCCTGTTTTTTAGTTTCAGGGGCCCAGTTACTGTAAGCTGTCTCCACTCCCTCCCCTTCTAGAGAAGCGTCTTAATGCACATTTTGAACTGCAGAGAATTCCAGACATTCTGGTAGCTACTTGAAAATACAGAGCAAGTGGTTCTGTTATTGTCACACCTACTGTTCTTCACAGGGTACTAAGTAAATAAGCTTGTTTCTTTCTACAATAAGTAAATAAAAATAAACAGCTTAGTTTTGAGCCGGGCATCCCAGCACTCAGGAGGCAGAGGTAGGAGAATGACTGTGAGTTCAAGGCCACCCTGAGACTCCATAGTGAATTCCAGGTCAGCCTGGTCTAGAGTGAGACCCCACCTCAAAAAAACAAAAAATAAAAAAATAAAAAATAAACAGCTTAGTTTTAAGGTCAGATTGTAAAATGATGTCTTATGTGAATTTCATAATCTTTTTCATCTTGCATTTCAGAGGGATGTGATAAAGATTTTACCCTGAATGATTTTGGCTTCATGATCTTTCACTCACCATATTGTAAACTAGTTCAGAAATCTCTAGCTCGGATGTTCCTGAATGACTTCCTTAATGATCAGAACAGAGATAAAAATAGTATCTATAGTGGCTTGGAAGCCTTTGGGTAAGAGGAGCAATTATGTTTTTTTCTTCTATAATTTTATTTGTATAGACCTGAAAAATTAAGCCAAAAGGATACTAGGGCAGTGATCTGATCTTATCAGTGAAGAAACTGAGTCTTAAGATTTTCTGTTTTATGCTTTTTCATTACATAGTTACCACTTCACATAAGCAGATGTGGGAGCGCTCACTGTATTACCATCACATTCTAGTTACCACTTCACATAAGCACAGATGTGGGAACGCTCACTGTATTACCACCCAACTCTTCTGGCCTGCCCTCGGCCAGTAAGAAAGTCCGGGTTCGTGCTCCATTCTTCTCACTTCAGGCTGCCTGGTGTGCAGTGCATGTTGGGGTTCTGCTTCTCCCTTCCTAGGTCCCTTTTGATAAACTTCCACTTGGCTGTGCAAGGTTTAACTCCTATGCTATTATGACTTTTTAAAGGTTTTTTTTTTTTAATTTTTTATTTATTTATTTGAGAGCGACAGACATAGAGAGAAAGACAGATAGAGGGAGAGAGAGAATGGGCGCACCAGGGCTTCCAGCCTCTGCAAACGAACTCCAGACGCGTGCGCCCCCTTGTGCATCTGGCTAACGTGGGACCTGGAGAACCGAGCCTCGAACCGGGGTCCTTAGGCTTCACAGGCAAGCGCTTAACTGCTAAGCCATCTCTCCAGCCCTATTATGACTTTTAAAACTAAGTAAGTAGATATGACTGGACTTTAAAGACTACTGCTCTGAGTCAATATGTTAGCAGCAAGTTGTCTTGATTGTAATAACTTGGCAAAGAGCTATACAACTGTTACCATTATCTCTAGAAATTAGGATATTAGTGGTTGACTTAATAAAACACAAAACAAAATCATATACTCACAGGTTTTAACATTAAGCCAATTATATAATAAAACAGTAAAATCTAGACTTTGTAGACTATAAAATTCTCTTCTAATATGAACTCTTCCAGGGATATTAAATTAGAAGATACATACTTTGACAGAGATGTAGAAAAGGCATTTATGAAGGCTAGTTCTGAATTATTTAACCAGAAGACAAAGGCATCTTTGCTTGTATCAAACCAAAATGGAAATATGTATACATCTTCTGTATATGGTTCCCTTGCTTCTCTTCTAGCACAGTAAGTA
This sequence comes from Jaculus jaculus, assembly GCF_020740685.1. Lineage (NCBI taxonomy): Eukaryota > Metazoa > Chordata > Mammalia > Rodentia > Dipodidae > Jaculus > Jaculus jaculus. The sequence goes on from NC_059121.1 coordinate 28,421,679, forward strand.
TATGTTTCTGTTACTTAACTCTTTCCTGGGGATGGATTTCTTTTTGGTTTTCAAGGTAGGGTCTCGCTCAGGCCCACGATGGCCTCAAACTCACAACAGTACTCCTAACTGCCTCCCAAGTGCTGGGATTAAAGGCATGTGCCACCACGCCTGGCATGGTGATGGATTTCAATAGTTGAACCAGCCAAGCGTGGTGGCGCACGAAAAGTTGAACCACAGGTCCCTGGTTGATGGTAATTTATTTTGTAATTTAATAACTATATGCATGACCATTTCTCAGAAAGATGTAAACTTTTGCTTGCTGACCATTAAAACTTAAATTTGGTTTCCTGTTGCACTGTAAAGACTTACAGATACCTCCTTAGTAGTCAGAAATAGTGGCACACACCCTTAATCCCAGCACTCTGGGGGCAGAGTTTGAGGCCATCGTGAGACTACATAGTGAATTCCAGGTCAGCCTGGGCTAGAGTGAGACCCTACCTCAAAAAACAAACAAACAAGATGTCTTTGAGAACTTTAACTTAAGCCATGCATGGTGGTACACAGTCCCAACACTCAGGAGGCACAAAGACTGCTAATCTAAGTCCTGTCTGAGCTGTATAGTGAGATGGTCTCAAAAAGCAAACAAAGAAGTTAGGTCCTTTGTTAGCGCACAGAACCCTCACCTAGCTTCTTGCACATTGTTAAGTTCGGACCTGCTAAGCCTCACCGTTTCTCCCTACGCAGGCACTCGCCTCAGCAGCTGGCAGGGAAGAGGATTGGTGTGTTCTCCTATGGCTCTGGTCTGGCTGCCACTCTGTACTCTCTTAAAGTGACACAAGACGCCACGCCAGGTAAGCACTGAACCTTTTAAAAGGAATGTATACAAACCCCTGTGGTGAGGTTGCCTTGCCTTGCTTTTCAAGAGAGCCCTTAGATCACTACAAACATTGTAATCTTTATTACTTCATTTGACCTAGTCAGATTTTTACACTCTGCCCTGCAAATCTGCCTTAATGGATATAAGGGGGAGGGTATATTGAAGGGAGCTTTTGTGCCTTCTCAGAGACAGGAGTGACAAAAATATTGAGACTAGCCTGGCACCACTGATGGTTACACCATGAGTCAACTACACAAATGTTAATTTGCAGTCTCGTTTCCACCTATTTCTTCTCTTATCTCCCAGCTGATGCTGAAGTAATGTCTGGTGAGGGTTAAGAGGCTGTGACAAGAAGACACCACCTTTCTTTCTTTTTTTGTTCATTTTTTATTTATTTGAGAGTAACAGACACAGAGAGAAAGGCAGAGAGAGAGCAAATGAATATGGGCATGCCAGGGTTTCCAGCCACTGCAAACCAACTCCAGACACCTGCGCCCCCTTGTTCATCTGGCTAACGTGGGTTCTGTGGAATCGAGCCTCAAACCGGGGTCCTTAGGCTTCATAGGCAAGTGCTTAACCACTAAGCCATCTTCTCCAGCCCTCTTCTTTTTTTTTGAGGTAGGGTCTCACTCTAGCCCAGGCTGTCCTGGAATTCACTATGTAGGCTGAGTGACCTCAAACTCAGGATGATCCTCCTCCCCCTACCTCCTGAGTGTTAGGATTAAAGGTGTGCACCACCATGCCTGGCTCTTCATAGTCTTTTAATGTGAAAATTATTTACTATCTTAGGATCTGCTCTTGACAAAATCACAGCAAGTTTATGTGATCTTAAATCAAGGCTTGACTCAAGAATTTGTGTAACACCAGATGTCTTTGCGGAAAGCATGAAGCTCAGAGAGGACACGCACCACCTAGGTAAATATTGTGTTCAAGTAAAAACACACTGGATTGGAGAGCATTAGTGACATATCAACATATTGTAAATAAAATGAGAATATCAAGCCTTTATTCTAATCTGTAGTGAAACTTGTAGAAAATATGAAAATCCTTTATTTCGATTTGACACAAATAATTTTTAATGTCATCTGCTTTCCCTCTAGCCAATTATATTCCTCAGTGTTCAATCGATTCGCTCTTTGAAGGAACATGGTATTTAGTGCGAGTGGATGAAAAGCACAGAAGAACTTATGCCCGCCGCCCCTCTCCAAATGACCACACTTTGGATGAAGGAGTAGGACTCGTGCATTCAAACATAGCAACAGAGGCAAGTGAAGCTCATTGATTGTATTCATTCTACTTTGGTTCTTAGAGGCAGGGTTTCAATCTAGCCCAGACTGATCTGGAATTCACTGCGTAGTCTCAGGATGGCCTTGAACCCACAGCAATCCTCCTACCTCTGCCTCCTATGTGCTGGGATTAAAGATGTGCACCACCATGTCCAGCTAATCCTACTTTTTGACAGGATAAGAAGTTTCTACCCCTGTGTCTCCAGGTTTAGCATCCCTAACTGAGGTCTAGTCACTTCAAAGACTGTCAGGAAGGGTGAGTAATTCAGAATAGAGGCTGTGGGTTCAGAGTACATCTGTGCCATTTCCAGTTGTATAAGATGCATGCTAAATATTTTATTTTATTAGCTACTAGAATTTAAAAAGTCATAGCTAGTAAGTGGTAAAGCCAGATTTCAAACCACAGACTTTATAACCTCATAGTTACTTATTTTTTCTGCTTATCACAACTTTTGATAAGTGTAATCTTGCTTCTTGCTCTTACACCAATTAGGTAGTGAGTCCAAGCAGTATTTGAACTACAAATGTTACTGTAAGGTCAAGATTGGGTATTTAGTTCCTTCATGGAAAGTTATATTGCCCTTTATTTTTGGGAACTTTAACTAGGGCCATGATTTTTAGAAAAAAGAACTGTAAGGACCAACATCTATTTTCTTTTCATTTTAGCATATCCCAAGCCCTGCTAAAAAAGTGCCAAGACTCCCAGCAACAACAGCCGAACCAGAAGCCGCTGTCATTAGTAATGGCGAGCACTAAGCTCCTTGAGGCGTGAGAGTTCACCGTGGTTTGGGGCTGGGTTGGGAATATGCGAATGATTGAAGAAATGGGATGTCTGGGGACAATTTTAAAGGATTAAATGTTGCTTCAAGTTTTTATGTGACCGACACAGAGCCTAGAAAACTGTCGTGTTCTGAAAAGTCTCTGCTCGACTTGGTAATGTGCTTCCTGTTGTGGTTGGCCAATGCTAAATGTACTCAATGACGTTAAGGGCTCTGTAAAACTTTATACCTCTCTGGTCCTTTGTATGCATGCAGTTTAGTTTTTAAACATGGTATGAACTGAGTGCTTTTGTGAGAAGAAGCAGAGGTATACATCTCTAATTTACAAGAAAATTTTTTACATGTACTTGAGAATTTTATACTTTGGACAAATAAGAAAGTACCTGTGGCTTTAAAGAAACTTTTCTAGCTTGGGGAACATGGACATAACATGTAATATGCACAAACCCCTCTTGAAATTGGCAAGACAAACATTTTTTTTAAGATCTATAAACCGTGCAGAGGCAGAAAAGCAGACAGGCATATTGGTTCTGGGATCTGTAACCATAGGCCAGCAGTGACAAGTGATTCTTCCCCTCTTCAGAAAGATGCTAGCATTGAGTAGGCCTCTGTCCTGGGAAACAAGGTACATCTGGGGTTTCTGATCAGTTCATGGTGGACTGTGCTAAGCAACGCTGACATGTTACTGGTGTGTGAGGAAGCATGTTGCAATCCTTAGCACCTTATTCTGAAAGATGAAGGAAACCTTTGGTTGCTTCCTTTTTAAAATTTAAAGTAGGAAGGATGGGGCGGGGCATTACTAGGTTACATATGCTTCAGTATTATAAATTCACTTTCATAGACTGATAGCTTAATTAAATTCATGGGATAAAATTTCCTTTGTGGTTGTGTGTACTTTTTTTTGTGTATCTGATCAATGAATATAGGAAGATACAACCCACGTTTTTACATAGCCTGAGTAGCTAAAAAGAATGTTCCAATCTCAGATCTGGAAATAGAGTTTATAACATTTTCCTTAGACTTACACCATAAAACGACAAATAGAAAATATCATATGGGATGAATAAGATTGCTTAGAAAGTTTTGTAGGTGTTTTTGGTGCTGAACTATATCGACATGAGCCTTAGATTGTAAAATAGAGATAGTTGGAACTAATGTACAGAAATAAAATTTTTAAACTTTATTTGCTGTTAAATTCTGTGAAGTTTCAGTTATCTAAAAATACACACAAACATATAATGTTTTAGATTGCAAGGTGATATGTAATGCAGTGTTTGTAAAATACTCTTGTCTAATATGAACTAGTATTTTGATTGTACAGTTATAATTTGTAAAAATGATTTCATTTTAACATCCTTGGTGTAGATTAATAATGTAAGTTCAGATTTAAAGAATGGTGGGAAAACGGTGCATGTAATACTTTGGCAAGTATTTGGAGTTCTGTATGCTCTGAAAGAGTCATTTAGTGTTGGTGCCAAGAACTGGGTTTTCTCAGAGTCCATTGCCGGCAGTGGGCAAGCCTGATAATGCTGGCACAGAACTATAACCACACACCTTACTAACAGTGAGGTGAATAACTTGGAAATAAAGTTTTAGACGAGTATTTCAGATATTTGAGTATTCATTTTCTGTAATAAACTAACAGTACAGGCATGAAGTCGGCAGGCTACTGCTTCAATGTGGGTGGTCAGTTCCTTCACTCACCTGTTCAAGGCACTCTACTTACACCAAAAGTAATAAATATGTAATATGTGGCTTTGTCTTTAAGGAGCCATGTGTCTAGTATAAAAGTTATTATTAACTGGATCCTAGAATTTACAGTAAAAGCAGTCTTAGACAACACTGGACTGTGGTTAACCCAAAAGGTTAGAGGTACTTGGTCATGAAACTAACACAAATTAGTAATGTGTACTGAAATAGACTTAACATGATAAAATGAGTTGATCAATACTAGAAAACAATTTGACGTATTTCCCAATTTGGAAGATCCTGTAAGAGGGGACAGGGATCTTGGAAGTCACCTCCAATGCTACTACCAATGCAAGAACTCTCTACGACACTTCTGGATCAACAGCAATTAGGACTTTCAGGTGTAAGGCTTCTCACTGGTCACTGCCAGTTCTATTGGCTATAATGCAATTTTCTTTTCATACTGTAATCCTTCAGTCTTTTTTGAAGGAGTAGTAGCTCACTTCCGGACATACCAGAGAAGTTTATATATAGTTATCACCCCTTTTGGCAATTCATCTCTTTTCTTTTTTTTTCTTTGGTTTTTCAAGGTAGGGTCTCACTCTGGTCCAGGCTGACCTGGAATTAACTATGTAGGCTCAGGGAAGCCTCGAACTCACGGCAGTCCTCCCACCACTGCCTTCCGAGTGCTGGGATTAAAGACATGCGCGCCATGTCCGGCTAAGAAATTCATTTCTTTACAACACATTTATCAGTATAAACTCTTCTAGCTGGGGCTGTAACTCCGTGGTGCAGCAGCTTGCCTAGCATGCTCAAGGCCTTGAGGCTGACACACAACCACACACACAAAGTTCATAATAACTTTGAGAAAACACAAGTATGTTTGAGATGCACTGATAAACAGTTACTTGCGAGTTTCCTGTGACTTAATTGAAGCAGTTTGTCTTGTCTGCTGGAATGTCCCCAAAACACTAAAGCAAGCTAGCCTGGCATGGTGGCATACACCTTTAGTCCCAACACTCGGGAGGCAGAGGTAGGAGTATTGCCGTGAGTTTGAAGCCACCTGAGACTACATAGTGAATCCCAGGTCAGCCTGGGTTAGAGCAAAACCCTACCACGAAAAATATGCATGTATAAAAATTGTTTTTAAAAAGTTTAGAAGCTGGGCATGGTGCCATATGCCTTTAATCCCAGCGCTCGGGAGGCAGAGTTAAGTGGATCACCATGAGTTTGAGGCCACCCTAAGATGAGTGAATTCCAGGTCATCTTGGGCTAGAGCAAGAAAGACCCTACCTTGAGAAAAGAAAAAGTTTAGGGGGCCGGGTGTGGAAGTCTTGGCATGTAAACCTGCTGACCTGAGTTCAGTTCCTCAACACCAACTGTTAAAATCGGGTTTGCATTGCTGGTAGAAATCACCTGACCAAGAGCAGCTTGCGAGACGAAGCTTATTGTGGCTTACAGGCTCGAAGGGAAGCTCAATGATGGCATGAGCAGAGGGTGAACATCACCCCCTGGCCAACATAAGGTGTACTGTTGCAACAGGAGAGTGTGCCAAACACTGGCATGGGGAAACTGGCTATAACACCCATAAGCCTACCCCCAACAATACACTGCCTCCAGGAGGTGTTAATTCCCAAGTCTCCATCAGCTGGGGACCCAGCATTCAGAACTCCTAAGTTTATGGGGACACCTGAACCAAGCCACCACAGTAACACAAAGGGGCATGTGTATCTGGGATCCCAATGAACCTACAGCCATGGGAGGTGGGGGCAGCTATCTAGACTCACAAAGTACAAAATCAGGGGAGACCTGGTCTCCAGCAGAGTGAAAGGGGAAAACAAAAGCCCACGCACACATCATACGTGTTCACATGCATTGTGACATCTTTAAAAACACTGAAGTAGGAGTTGGAGAGATGGCTTAACAAGTAAGGCACTTGCCTGTGAAGCCTAAGGACCCAGGTTTGATTCCCTAGGACCCACATAAGCCAGGTACACAAGGTGGTGCATGCACCCTAACCCTAACCCCCACCCTAATAATATATATATAGGGTTTTTTAAAATTTTTTATTTATTTATTTGAGAGCGACAGACACAGAGAGAAAGACAGAGGGAGAGAGAGAGAATGGGCACGTCAAGGCTTCCAGCCTCTGCAAACGAACTCCAGACACGTGCGCCCTCTTGTGCATCTGGCTAACATGGGACCTGGGGAACCGAGCCTCGAACCGGGGTCCTTAGGCTTCACAGACAAGCGCTTAACCGCTAAGCCATCTCTCCAGTCCATATATAGGTTTTTTGAGGTAGGGTCTCAATAGCCCAGGCTGACCTGGAATTCACTATGTAGTCTCAGGCTGGCCTCAAACTCATGGCGATCCTCCTACCTCTCCTGGGATTTTTTTATTTTATTTTATTTAGGTTTTGCTTCATTTTTATTTATTTATTTGAGAGTGACGGGGGGGGGCAGATAGAGAGACAGAGAGAGAATGGGCATGCCAGGGCTTCCAGCCACTGCAAAGGAACTCCAGACGCGTGCGCCCCCTTGTGCATCTGGCTAACGTGGGTCCTGGGGAATCGAGCCTCGAACTGGGGTCCTTAGGCTTCACAGGCAAGCACTTAACCGCTAAGCCATCTCTCCAGCCCTCTCCTGGGATTTAAAGGCATGTGTCACCATGCCCGGCAAATAAATTTTTTTGTTGTTTTTGTTTATTTATTTAAGAGTGACAGAGAAAGAGGCAGAGAGAGAGAATAGGCACACCAGGGCTTCTAGCCACTGCAAACGAACTCCAGACGTGTGCGCCCCCTTGTGCATCTGGGTAACGTGGGTCCTGGGAAATCGAGCCTTGAACCGGGGTCCTTAGGCTTCACAGGCAAGCACTTAACCTATCTCTCCAGCCCAAATAAAATATTTTTTAAAAAACACTGAAGCTGAGTGTGGTGGCACATGCCTTTAACCCCAGCACTTGGGAGGCAGAGGTTGGAGGATTGCCATGAGTTCAAGGCCACCCTGAGACTACATACTGAATCCCCAGTCAGCCTGTGCTAGAGCAAGACCCTACCTTAAAAAGCAAAACAAAACAAAATCACTGAAGTAGAAATTGACAAAGAATGTAGGGTTTTTCTGTGATCTTGACACAAAAGTGAGCTTTTTCTTCAGCATTTACAGAATGGCTCATCAGATTTTTCTTTCCTCCTTAATTGGGGGTAGGAACAAGTAGCTGATGGGCCTGCAATTTTCCCCAAAACTTATTTCTAGAAAGGTAATGTTTTGATGCTAAGGATTATGAATACAAATTGCAATTTTTTTCTTTTAAGCAAGGTGCTAGTTTATTAAAAAGAAAAGGGCTGGACAGATGACTCGGTGGTTAAATGCTCTTGCCTGGCAGCTGTGTTCGATTCCCCAGGACCCACAAAAGGCCTGATGCACCGGTTATTCTCTCTGCTTGCAAGTAAATACAAAGAAATACAGTATCTTTTAAAGCTAATACTTTGTTTCCTAGAATTCTTTACTCAGAAACAGGCCCTTCCCACCATATGTTGCAGGTCTGTTGTTCAGGCCAGTAGACTTCTGTTGCCTCCCACCCCAGAGTTGCCCATAGGAACCCCATTGCTTGCTAGTGGCAGGGTGTCCACAGTTGTCCATTTCTAGAATGTGGTAGATTACCTTATGATAAGACATGATAAAGGTTAAGGATTTAAGATGGGAAGATTAGTCAGGTTATCAGGAGAAGATCAGTCCTACAATTGCAGGGGACCTCAGCTACATTCAGGAAGATGTAACTACAGAAGGTTGAAGGCAGACTATGAGCCAAGACATGGAGGTAGCTTCTAGGAGCTGTACAAGGCAAGGAAAGGGAATTCTAAAACCTCCAGAAAGGAAGAAAGCTCCAGAAACACTTTTTTTTTTAGCCCAGTGAGACATATGAATTCATGTTTCACAAGATCAGTATGTTCTTGCTGCAAATTGAGAGAACATGGATATGTTCGTACACAAGGCAGTGGAAGCCTGGGCATGTGGAGGCATTAGATCCTGTGTATTTGAACAAGATGGTGTCAAGATAGACTTCATTTGGCCAGCTGTTAACTACCTGCCTAGGGAGGCTGAAAATGGCAAAATGACAAGCTCAAATCAGTCAACTGTCAAAAGCACACTGAAAACCAGAGACCTTTAAGGCACAGATTAAGGGGATTCCTATCTCTTGCTGCAGAAGGTAACTACCTCCAACAGGCCCAGGATTTCATTTTAAGGTTCAAGAACGTGGTCACCATCCTTCTTTATGAAAGAGAGGAACTCTTGAGACTCAAGTTAGTACCAGTGGACAATCCTGGAAAGGCTGTGAAACAGGGTTCCCCAGTGGACTGGCAGAAGAGATTCCTTCTTGCCGAGACCCCGCTGTAGGCGTTTGCTTTCGTCAGTGCAAACTTGACACTTGGCTTCCTTTACCTCCTCCTGCTTCCATTGTTTCCAAACCAAGAGTCAAAGTGAAGTTTCAACCCAGCCCAAGGGAAGCATTAAACACCCCCCCCCCCCATCTGTGAAAGTGACGCTGAAGGCATTCTAGAACCTCGTAAGTTCTGTCAAACTGGGCAAGCGTGTAAGGGGATCTTTGGTGGCTGTTGGGTCGGATGTGGAGGGAAAAATACAAGACAAGATATGGAAGAGTTTATGATTATAGGAACATTTACTTATGACTTGGAATGAGACACCTAAGTTGGTCTTAGTTTACTGGTAAGTGGTGACTGAGGTTTAGACTATGACCAGGGCAAACAGTAATTGAGGTAGCAGAATGGTGAAACCACCTTGGCATAGTACTGAAAACACTGAGACTCCAGGAGATGCAAATGTTTGAATTCATTATGTGACACTGAGTAACCACCCATCTGTTCCCTAAATGCCATCTGTGGCAAGCACTGTATTGCATGGCAAGAGAACAGAGCCATGAAGCTATGACCTGGGCATTACCAGATCCAGAGTCAACAATGCAGAAGGCACAGCAGTGACTCATCCTCTTTAGCATGCCAGCTATTCAGGATATGGGTTTGTCGTTCCTGCCTACAGTGTGTCCTCTGATGATCATGCTAAGACCTAGAGAATACTTGATTCATTGTTATGGTATGATGCCATGATAGCTCAGCATTGTGTCAAGAACTTTTTTTTTTTTTTTTTTTTGCTGGGCATGGTGGTGAATGCTTTTAATCCTAGCACTCAAGAGGCAGAATTCCAGGTCACTGGGTTAGAGGGAGACCCTACCTCAAAAAAAACAAAAAAGAAAAAAAGAAAAAGAACAACAACAACAAAAACTTTATTTTCAAGGGGAGAAAGAGAATGAGAGGAGTGTATGTGTGAGAGAGAAATAACGCTAGGGCCTCTTGCTGCAAACAAACTCCAGACACTTGTCACTTTCTGCACCTGGCTTTACATGGGTACTGGGGAATCGAACCCAGGCTCTCAGGCTTTGCAAGCAAGTGCCTTAGCTGCTGAGCGGTCTCCAGCCCAAGGTGGTCAGTGTGTACATGACTGCTGGCCCCTCTTATTTCTGTGTACTTCACCACTAAGCCGTCAGCACAAACAACATGGAGTACCGCAACTAAGGCTCCAGATGCATAAGAAGCCTGCAAGCTGGTGTGGTACGGTCAGGAAAATGCACATGCGTTAGAATGCCACATACATGTCCCTTAGTGTTAAGATAGGTAGGTGCGGGAACCACTACACCACTACAATGACTCACTTGAAGGTTTTGTATTTCCAACAGCTTAGATAAGAGGGTTTGGTTCCCAAAGGGCAGGGCATGCTCCCAGTTAGGGTCCCCCAGAAGGGCCGTGCTTAGTAGGAACCCATGACTATCACATGCCATTGGGGTTGCCCATGCAGGTTTACAAGCAGGCAAAGAATGAAGGTTTTATACTAGTCAGGACTATTGACCCTAAGTATCATGAGGAGCTGAAGATGAATATGTTGGGAGCAAAATTCTGCCCTGACTCTGAAAGGTCTGGGGGTGAGGCCTCTCAGTCTGGTGTAGGAAGCCCTCCAGTTGATTCCCATGGCTAGAACTTGAGAAGCGTTGCTGCACCTCCGTCGTCTACCTTGAGTCCTTCCAGGTCTGACCTCAAGGAAATGCATTTAACAGAGGGATCTAAGGCGGGCCGTGCTGGACATCCTCTGTGTGCCACTTCAGGTCCACTGACACACTATTTTCAGACATGTTTGGACAGCTTCATGAAGTTTTATTTGGCACAATGCTGTGATCTCTTCTTCTTCTTTTTTTTTTTTTTTTTAAGTATTTTGGGGTCTGGAGATACTGCTTAGCACTTAAGGTACTTGTCTGCAAAGCCTGAGGACCCAGGTTAGATTCCCCAGTACTCACATAAGCCAGATGCACAAGGTGTCACATGCATCTGGAGTTCGTTTCCAGTGGCTGGAGGCCTTAGCATGCCCATATTCTATCTCATAAATAAATAAAATTTTTACAGCTGGGGAGGGTAGGCAGGGAATTACACAAAAATTAAGACAGCTTTAAGAATCAGTTTCTGGGCTGAAGAGATGGCTTAGTGGTTAAGGCACTTGCCTGCAAAGCCTAATAACTCATGTTCCAATCTCCAGGTCCCACATAGCCAGATGCAGTGATGCAAGCATGCAGTGTTGTGCATGTGCCACCAGAGGGCGCAGGCGTCTGGAGTTTGTCGCAGTAGCTGAAGGCACTGGCTCGCACATTCTCTCCTTCCCTCCCTCTCTCTCTCTCTCCCTCTGTCTCTCAAAATTATATATATATATGTATATATATATATATAGGCTGGAGAGATGGTTTAGTGGTTAAGTGCTTGCCTGTGAAGCCTAAGGACCCCGTTTCAAGGTTCGATTTCCCAGGATCCATGTTAGCCAGCTGCACAAAGGGGCACAGGCATCTGGAGTTCCTTTGCAGTGGCTGGAGGCCCTGGAGGGCCCATTCTCTATCTGCCTCTTTCTCTCTCTGTCACTCTCAAATAAATAAATAAATAAATAAATGAAAAAACAGTGTCAGTTCCATGGAAACCCTCATTTTGACTAGCATTCTACAAGATATAACCACCCATTAAGAGGGAGAAAGGACAGTCGGGACAGTGGCAAAAGCTTAACCTTATAACCACAGACTCTGGCTGGTAAATCCAGGGCCCCAGATTGGCTTACTCCCCACAGTGAGCTGCTGGCCAAGGAGATCTATGAGGTCCCCAAAACAATGTAGGCCATGGTCAAAACACTTGATTATCTGCCAGAGCTAAAAGGTAAGACCCTATTGCTAAAGACACTGCAGGCTGTGGTTACAGGACATTGAAATAACATGCCGGGACCAAAAGGGAGACCAGCTCCTCCAGGCTAGCCCTCTTGGTGTTGGAGAGTCCCCTTGGAGCCACCAGAGGACAGTGGCCACCCACAGCATGAGTAAGCAGGGGACCCTGCAGACTGTGACATCACCAGCGAGACAAGAAGCGCACACTTGTGCAATCGTGGCACGCAGCCTCTGCAGGTGAACAACTGTTCTCTGAACGTGAGGCTTGCCCAGCGGGATCTGTATTTTTACTTATTTGTGTGTGTGTGTGTGTGTGTGTGTGTGTGTGTGTGTGTGTGTTTGTGTGAGCACTCACCAGGGCCTTTTGCCACTGTGAATGAAACTAGACACATGCTTCACTTTTTGTGCCTGGTTTTACAAGGGTAATGGGAATCAAACCCTGGCCCACAGATTTTGCAAGCAAGTGCCTTTAACCATTGAGCAGTTTCCCCAGCTCTGTGACCTCCACTTTCCTGCCCCCAGGTCTCTGACACAAAGGAAGCACATAGCCCATCTGACACCCACACAGCATAATCTGGCATTGCAGGTCAAATGACGCCACTGGGTGTCCTTGCCCAGTGGTGAGCCGTAGCTAAGAGATCAGTCATTCACACCCTGGGCAGCCCCTTAACTTGTGATGCATATAACTCAGAGGATCCTGGAACACTGGCCATCATTGTTTTCCCTGTCCCTCACTCCTGGGCTGAGGAATCCCTTCCTAAATAAATTACATGGGCCAGGTGTGGTGTTACACACCTTTAATCCCAGCACTGGGAGGCAGAGGTAGGAGGATCACTGTGAGTTCGAGGCCACCCTGAGACTACATAGTGAATTCTAGGTCAGCCTGGGCTAGAGCAAGACCCTACCTCGAAAAAAAAAAATTACATGGAAGACTTTTAGGCTCTTTTGGAAGGCCATTTTCTAAGCAGCAGTGGCTGGGCATGCTCTTAGCATTTTCCTGCTGTTCATTCAGCTTTCTTTCACGTCGTATTCATCTCAAAGACACCCTGTTTGGAGTTTCTGGATTGCATCTATTTGATATTTTTCATTTAAAAATAAATATTTGGGGGCTGGGGAAATGGCATAGCAGTTAAAAGCATTTGTCTGTGAAGCCTAAGGATCCCAGTTTGATTCCCCAGGACCCACATAAGCCAGATTGCACAAGGGGACACACGCATCTGGAGTTCGTTTGCAGTGTCTAGAGGCCCTGGCATGCCCATTCTCTCTTTGTATCTGCCTCTTTCTCTCTCTCAAATAAATAAACAAATAAAATATTTTTTTTTTAAAAATAAATAACTGGGCTGGAGAGATGGCTTAGCAATTAAGGCACTTGTCTGCAAAGCCAAAGGACCCAGGTTTGATTTCCCCAGTTCCCATGTAAGCCAGATGCACAGGATGGCGCATGCATCTGGAATTCAATTGCAGTGGTTGAAGGTCTGGTCCACCCATTCTGTCTCCCTCTGCCTTTCTCTCTCTCGTGCTCTTTTAAAAAAGAAATAGTTAGCAAGTGTGTTTGGTACTAGAATACACTATACAGGAGAGAAGGATCTGTCCTGTCACACTTTACCATTTCATCAGCACCTTTAATAGTGCCTGGCATATAGTAAGCACTGGAGATTATATACGTATATAATTTTTTTTTTTTTTTTTGGTTTTTTAAGGTAGGGTCTCACTCTAGCTCAGGCTGACCTGGAATTCACTATGTAGTTTCAGGGTGGTCTTGAACTCACAGCAATCCTCCTACCTCTGCCTCCTGAGTACTGGGATGAAAGGTGTGCACCACCATACCCAACTGGATAAATACTTCTTTTTAAAAAATATTATTTATTTATTTTACAGAGAAAGAGAGAGAGGGAGAATGGGCATGCCAGGTACTCTAGCCACTGCAAACGAAATCCAGATGCATGAGCCCCCTTGTGCATCTGGCTAACGTGGGTCCCAGGGAATCGAACCTAGGTCCTTTGGCTTTGCAGGCAAACACCTTTACCGCTAAGCCATCCCTCCAGCCCTGGATAAATATTTCTTGACTAAATAAATGAATGTTGGAGTTTAACAAAATTCCAAATCAAGCTAGAATCTGAGCTAACAGATTTTTGGGAAAAGTTCATATCTCAAAGTTAAATTTATTTAAAAATTACAAAAATGTCTCCATCCAAGTTATTCATGAAAAAAATAAAACATAAACTCAGCAGCTTTGATCTCAGCTGATTACCAGCAGATGTCATTTATAAAATGGAACAAAATTTGGAGGTATGTCTTATGCCTTTGCAGACACGGGATCCTTTCTTTAGGTCTCTTTCCTTAGGCTCTGGTAGTGTCGTCACTGGCACACTTTCTGAAGCTCTTTTCCGGTGCACGCGATGTAAAACGATCCGGTAGACCCCAGTGACTGAGCTTCGCGCATCTCTCCCTGGGTTATTTCGGATGTGCTCTTCTGTTATGCCCAAATGTTCCAAAGTGCTTTTCACCTCGTGTTCTTCTTCTTTGAGCATGCTGGTTTCTGACAAATGGTGAGGGTCCAGTTGGAAAGGTTCCAAAGGCACAGGGTAGGGCGCTCCTCGCATCCACTCGTTGTTCATGATACAGTTGACCCCATACCTGTCTGTGGGTACAGGCTGAAGGACCCCTCGGATCAGCCTCTGGCAGGACTCCGACACGTGTGAGGGCACACTATAGGTGCCCTCAAGGATGCTCTTCTTCAGTTTAGCCACTGTCTCTGCCCGAAATGGCATTGTGCCAGTCACCATGAAGTACAAAAGCACTCCCAAGGCCCAGATGTCCACATAGACCCCAACATAGTGCGCATCCCGGAAGAGCTCAGGGGCAGCATAGGGAGGAGAGCCGCAGAAGGTGCTCAGCATTTCGCCCTTTTTACTCACTGTGCTGAATCCGAAGTCACCCACCTTCACACAAGTGCTACTGGTATAAAATACATTTTCTGCTTTCAGGTCTCTGTGAATAATTTGGTTTTCATGCTATGGAAAAAGACATGAAAAATTAGTCAATTTTGAAGTAAAATACAAAGATAAAAATGTAAGCCAGAGCCAGGCATGGTGGCGCATGCCTTTTATCCCAGCACTCAGGAGGCAGAGGTAGGAGGATCACTGTGAGTTCGAGGCTACCCTGAGACTCCATAGTGAATTCCAGGTCAGCCTGGGCTAGAGTGAGACCCTATCTTGAAAAACCAAAAAAAAAAAAAAAAAAAAAAAAAAGTAAGCCAGGTATAGTTGTACGCATCTTTAATCCCAGCACTCTGGAGGCAGAAGAAAGAGGATCACTGTGAGTCCAAGGCCAGCCTGGAACTACAGAGTGGTTTCCAGGTCAGCCTGGGATAAAGCAAGACCCGATCTTGGGAGAGGGGGGGTATCAGTCTCTCTACGGCAGGCCAATGGAGCTCAGCGTAAATCAAGGTAGCAAACCCTGATGTAACCTGGAGTTTAATGTAAATTGGTCAATGGTTCTATGGGGTAAGGACTAGAGTTTATTAACACTCAGGAATTAGCTCCAGAAATGAGGCCCAGATCCTACACAGATATACATTCTGAAATAGCAAGTCTTAATTTTTTTTTTTCAAGGTAGGGTCTCACTCTGGCCCCAGGCTGACCTGGAATTCACTATGTAGTCTCAGGGTAGCCTTGAACTCATGGCGATCCTCCTACCTCTGCCTCCCAAATGCTGGGATTAAAGGTGTGTGCCACCACGCCTGGCTGCAAATCTTAATTTTTGAGGTCTTGTTTTCTTGTTTTTCTCTGAGTTATTTCTTGAGACCAAGCAGGAAGATTGGAGCCTGCTCCAGCCTCCCACCCACGCTTCTTTAGATGGACTCCTTTAGATGGACTCCTTTATACAATTCACGAGGGAGAAGGTTGCATTTGGCAAGTTTCTTGCAACAGCTCCTATGTAGGTAGTAGGTGCCTGTCCCCTTTAGCCCTTACACTGTAGACTTCAGACAGTATTCTCAGAACCCCTGACCTATTCACTGTCAAAGGCTTGGGAAATAGGTTAATGTTACTTTTCCTAATGGGTCCCTGGGGGTTAAAAATCTAAGTTTTGTAAGCCAGACAGCCTGGTCACGCCTACACTCAAATACACCAGTGTATGATACAAATGATACTTCTTAGTAAAATGGGGCACTGATAATTACCTCATAAGGCAATTGTGGGAAAGTTATTTGGTTCAGTGCTCAACATGGTTCTTGCACATAAACTCAGTAAAATTTGCATCTGCCCAGGCATGGTGGCACACCTTTAATCCCAGCACGTGGGAGGCAGAGGAAGGAGGATCGCTGTCAGTTTGAGGCCACCCTGAGACTACATAGTGAATTCCAGGTCAACCTGGGTTAGACTAGGGAGACCTTACCTTGAAAAGACATGTTAAAAAAATGCATCTATAACTATAGTTCACCCCTCCTCCTTGCTGGGAGAAGTGACAGAGCCCCGCTTCTGAGGATTCACACCTGTACCCTCTTCTGCTGGCTCTTCTGCTGCTTGCCTATCCCTTTACTGGCAGTAAGTGTGCAAGTCACATTCCTTCCGTGAATCCAGTGTAATTTGTCTGTTACTAGACAGGGCACAAAAGAATTAGCTCTTGAAGGAGCTAGGCAGAGTGTGGCAGGAATCCAGCGTTTTTTAGCTGAAGAGATAGAGAACTGAGTAATAACTTCTCTCTGCCTTTCTCTCCCCCTTCCCCTGCGCAAATAAAGTAATAAATAAAATATTTTTAAAGGGGTAAAGGGCATCCGGACAGGGTTAGGAAAGCAGGGCCAAGAAGCATAAGCAGTGAGGAGTCAACCATCTGGTCACTGAAACATGAAGCTGCAGAAATGAGCGGCCAGGGAGTGGGGGATGTTCACTCAGCTGCTCTGAGAGGCACCTGCCAACTTCTGGAAAAGCTGGGCCTCTGGGAAACGGAGCTCCCTGGATGTTGTTCTGGAGGTGAGGTGCATGACTCCAGCCAGACTTCTCACTCTTCCAGAAGAGACGACTGTCTGCCCTTGCAGAATAAGTCCCACTATGATAACTAGAGGGGAAACTAAGACCCAGGGCAGGTAGGATGGGAGCAAGGTTCTCCAGTGGCCCCTGCTTACCATGTGCTTCACGGCAGACACAATCTGAGCAAAGATGAGCTTGCTTTCTGGTTCAGAGAGCCTCCCCTCAGTGCTGACCTTTCCAAAGAGCTCCCCTCCCCCTGCGTACTCCATCACCAGGTGCAGCCTGGACAGGGTCTCCACAACTTCGTAAAGGCGGATAATGTTGGGATGGTGGAGTTTCTCCATGCTTGAGATTTCCCGGGAGAGCAGCCTCTGTGTCTTCTGGTCTAACTTGGTCTTGTCTAGAATCTTGATGGCCACCTTTTCTAGAAAAATAGATAGATAGATAAATAAATAAATGTCAAAGAAGTTCCAGAATGTTTTATTTATTTATTTACTTTAGTGGGAGAACCAGCATTTAGAACTGGAAGGGTCCTGAATGGGCCCCTTTATTCAATTAGATACGGAGACAAAGCAATTCTTTTGTTTGTTTGTTGTTGTTGCTTCCAAGGTAGGGTTTCATTCTAGCTCAGGCTGACCTGGAGTTCTCAGGGTGGCCTCAAAGCAATCCTACTATCTCGGCCTCCTGAGTGCTGGGATTAAAGGCGTGTGCCACCACGCCCAGCTGACAAAGCAATTCTTGAGTTCAATATCAGGGTCCATACTCAGGCTTGGGTACCAACTCCAGCCTCCCAAGATAAAGGCAAGCTCCTTTGTTCAGCCCTGAGGAGCTCTTTTCTTCAAACCAGTCCTATCTGTAACATAATACCTACGATCCTGTCCACCATCTCCAACTTCCCACATATGATTTAGTCCAATAATTACAGAACTGCTTTTAGCTCTTTAAAAAGAAAATTCATGCCTGGAGCCATTCCTTTATCTTGATATCCTGTCAGTCCCTCATCATTCTCTACCCTTCAATGCTAACTTCCCCTCTGACGATGACCTACTCCAGGACGCCGCCGGACGCCTCTTGTGCTCTGGGAGTCCACAGCCCCATATCCTGCAGCGTCAGCACACTGACCTGTAAACATCCTCGCCCCACCGTCCCTACTCTCCCTGCATGGACTGTGAACTTGACCTTGTCAGTGCCTGACATGTGCTGTGAAGTCTGGCCCCGCCGTCCTCAGGGTTCATGAAGTGTTGGTGAAGACACAAGGAAATTGGCCCACAGTTGTGCTGCTGGAGGGAGGATTAATGGTTGCAATGGTTCTGAATGTAGTTTGGTATCGTATGTTGAAAAGCAAAGCTACGTACTTTTTCACTTTTTAACAACTAATCTTTAAAAAGAAATAATCTGAAACATGTACAAAGGTGCAAGTATTACTGAGCACTGCGAATAGCCAGAAAGAGATAGATAGAAAAGTAGCTCACCTACTCATACAGGATTTGGGGGGCTCAGGAGGGGTCCCCCAAATTAACCCCAAGTTTGGGTTCTTTCCTACTTTTAAAAAATAATAAAGACAAGCTGGGCATGGTGGCACACGCCTTTAATCCCAGCACTCGGGAGGCAGAGGTAGGAGGATCACCGTGAATTCGAGGCCACCCTGAGACTACATAGTGAATTCCAGGTCAGCCTGAGCTAGAGTGAAACCCTACCTCAGAAAACCAAATAATAATAATAATAATAAAGACAGAGTCAAGAAGGAGAAATTATGAGATATTGTTTATTTAGGGAGCAACCACAACTTGTTGGGTTTATTTAAGCGAGAAATCACAAATGGCAGGGTTATTTAAGGGAGATTGGAGGCTAGAGCAGAGTCACAAACAAGTGGGAAATAGGAAACATGCTGTCATGTGGAAACACTGCATGACTTATAAGGTCCATTTAAGAGAAATTGAGGTTGGGGGGGGGAAACTGGAGTAGAGCTGTAAGCACATGGAATAGGACTTAGGTGTATATATAGGGAGACCTTGAAGGAACACACTTTGCATGCGCCATGTGCTTTCCTGTGGAGGGAAGTTAAGAGGGCAAATTGTTATGCTCAAGAAAAAATTAGAGGGACAATATCAAACCAGGCTGGGCATGGTGGCACACGCCTTTATTCCCAGCACTTAGGCAGAGGTAGGAGGATTGCCATGAATTCAAGGCCACCCTGAGATTACATAGTGACTTCCAGGTCAGCCTGGGCTACAGTGAGATCCTCCAGAGACCAAGAAATCCAGAGGAGAAATGAGTCATGAAGAAAGTTACATTCATGGTTATCCCAAATTTAAAGAAATTATGCAGGTAGCAGATCTAGAGTTAGAGAAAGCACCTGCATGGTAGATCTGGGGTGTAAGGGAAATATACACATGATAGAGTCAGAGACCAGAGGAAAATCATGTACGTAATCAAAGTGAGAAGTGACCCCAAACTATAAAGCAGAGGCAAGCAGAAAAGTTCCCCCCAGAACAAGAGAGAGTGTTACCAAGCTGGGTGAACAGGAAGCTAGACTCATGTGTGTCCCTGTGACAAAGAGAAGAGACAGAACCAAGCAGCACAGCCAATAAAAAACAGAGCAGAAAGCCGGGCATGGTGGCGCACGCCTTTAATCCCAGCACTTGGGAGGCAGAGGTAGGAGTATCACCGAGAGTTCGAGGCCATGTCGAGACTACATAGTGAATTCCAGATCAGCCTGGGCTAGAGTGAGACCTTACCTCGAAAAAACAACAAAAAACAAAAACAGAGCAGAGCTGAGGGACTGGGCTGGAGCTAGCAACAGGAAGACTGCAGCCTTTATAGGCAAGGGGAAGACCCAGCTGGATTTTAGGGTTAGAGGATGGATCCCAGAGCCAGCCCACCTGGACCAGCTCATCTAGGTAGCACACTAGAGCACGGGCAGCAGAGGGCACTGAAGACCAAGCTCTGTCAGACATGAGCTCTACTTCTGCCAAGAATTCTTTTCTTGTGCCAGGACAAGGTGGCATTTGGGAGGGCATCTTCTTATTGGACCTCAACCTCTAACTAAAACTGCCTTTACAAAGGCTAGCTTTCTCTTATCCTCCTTCACTATGTTTATAATGGCACATCCAAAACAACAATGTATGCATAGGAAAAGATGTTAAATATATAAGAAGTGAGAAAAATACAAATATTCATGTATATAGAACAATATGGCAGGGCATTTTATCAAAATGTTTATGAGCTATTTTCTAACTATGGGATCACAGAGGGTTTTATTCTAAATTTATTTATTTGAGAGAGAGAGTAAGGCAGATAGAGGGAGAAAGAGAGAATGGGCATGCTAGGGCCTCCAGCCACTACACCACCTCTGCTTTTCAATCTCAGTATTGATTGCCTTTACCTGTTTCTCTAAACTAAATTCTTTAATATTCTTTTTTAAAGCTTTATTTCATTTTTAAATATTTTTATTTATTTATTTGAGAGAGAGAGAGAGACAGAGAGGAAGAGGTACATAGACAGAAAGAATGGGTGTGCCAGGGCCTCCAGCCACTGCAAACTCCAGACATATGTGCCCCCTTGTGCATCTGGTCTAAGTGGGTCCTGGGGAATCAAACCAGGGTCCTTTGGCTTTGCAGGCAAATGCCTTGACCGCTAAGCCATCTCTCCAGCCCTAAACTGAAGTTTTATACAGCCAGGTGGGTGGGTTGTTCTTGAAGGATGTGACAGTTCTTTTGTCAACTTGATCGGATTTAGGAGTCAAAAGACAAGCCTGTTGGGTGCTCCTGTGAGGTTATCTCCAGGAAGGATTAACTGGGGGAGGAAGTCACTTCTCAAAGTGTGCTACAGATAAAGAATCTCTGAAGGAGCACAGACCTCTTCACCTAGCTACCCAGGCCACTCACTTGGCTGCCCTCACTACTCACTTGCGTATGCATCTACCTGCTTTGAACTATCCTTCGCAGACACCGGAGCCAAATTTCGCCAGCCTTGGAACATGAACTGCAGACGGTAGTTCTCTAGGCATCCAGCCTCGTGGACTGGGCAGATATTGGGCTCCTCCACAATCGAGCCTGTAGACAGCTACTGCTGGACTGCTCAGCTCACGTCCTGAAACTAATCCAACAAATCCCTTTGTAATACATACTTGTTCTACTGGGTTTGTTCCTCCAGAGAACCCTGATTACCACAAAGGACTAGAAGGATGAACTCCACCTTCAATCTCTATAGAAGGCTCTTCCCCTCACTGCCTCAGACTTTTCTGAAGGTGCTGACTTACTCTGTTGCGCTCACCTCTTAGTATTGTGAGTGCTCAAGAATCGAGTGGCTGAGGGGTCACAAAGCTCCCAGACATACAAGGCTCTTCCTTTCGCCCCTCTTCATTTTCATGGCTCTTAACAAAGGCTTTCCTCCTAGGCTAGGACCGTAGTTGGGCAGGACAGGTGCTATGGGAATGAGTGCACCCTTAGATTTTGCTGCCTGCGTACCTTCATTGGCTTGCCCCACATTAAATCACACTGTAAGCATGCTTTTTTTTTTAATTCAAGATAGTATATTGATCTGGAATTCACCATATAATCTCAGGCTGGCCTCAAACTCACAACCATTCTCCTACTTCTGTCTCCCGAGTGCTGGGATTAAAGGCATGCACTATCACACCCAGCTCATGCTTTTTAAAAAATTAAATATTCAGCCGGGTGTAGTGGTGCACGCCTTTAATCCCAGCACTCTGGAGGCAGAGGTAGGAGGATCACCGTGAGCTCGAGGTCACCCTGAGACTCCATAGTGAATTCCAGGTCAGCCTGGGCTAGAGTGACACCCTACCTCATAAAAAAATAAAAATTAAAATTAAATATTCTATATGATTCTACATTTGTGCTATAAGTATTCCAAATTGTTTCAGTGGTAGAAACTGCTATTCTGTGAAGAATTCTGTCTCCTTGTCTCCAAATATACTCTTTCAACACGTTCCATGAGCAGCTACTGTGTAATATACTGCCTGGTTTGTACAACCCAGTGAGAGAGAAAGACGGATCTGATTAATGAATGGGAAAGGTCCTCTGTTATTCAGAGCAAGTTGTGATCATGAGGTGCAGCACTGCCTGAGGTGCTAGAGGACCTCTCTGCTGGAGCCCCAGAATAGGTGCAGTAACCCCTGAGCCAACCTACAGTGCTAAAGAGGCAGCTACCCCAGAGCTTTGGAGGAGGTGTTTTAGGGAAGTACTGCCTTTAGACAGCAGGCTGTACGAAGTGTCATAATGTGACTCCCACTACGGAATGATCACACTGCTGCAGTGTGGGTGCAGGGCAGGAGTAGGCTGGCAAGCAGGACCTGGTTGTCGTCACCCAGACAGGACCCACTTGATGGTGGCCGATTTGAGAAGTCAAACTTCTCTCATGTGGTGAAAAGTGACACAGGCTCCATGTAGTAGCAACAACATCAGTAAACCCAGTCTGGGAAACGGAGTGTCTCTACTGTGTACTCATCTTTTGGGCATATTAATCAATTTTCTTTTTTAAAAAAATATTTATTTATTTAAGAGAGTCAGAGGGAAATAGGGAGTGAGAGAGAGAGAATGGGTGCGCCAGGGCCTCTAGTCATTGCAAACAAACTCCAGATGCATGCGCCACCTTGTGCAGCTGGCTTATGTGGGTCCTGGGGAATCAAACCTGGGTCCTTTGGCTTTGCAGGCAAGTGCCTTAACTGGTATGGTACCCCTCTAGCCCCTGTTATGTTTCTGTATTGCTGCCAACATTCTATTAGATTTAGTAGTGAAACTAAATGTACCTTCTAGAAGTTCATTATCACATCAGGTAACCAGGTTTTTGAAATGCTGTGTCTACATTCTTATGTCTTCTTTCCTCCTCCTTGCGATTTTTTGTTTTTGTTTCTTGAGGCAGGGTCTCACTCTAGCCCAGGCTGACCTGGAATTCACTTTGTAGTCTCAGGGTGGCCTCAAACTCACAGCCATCCTACTTCTGCCTGAGTGCTGGGATTAAAGGCGTGCACCACCACGTCTTGCCACACTTGTGATTTAATTCTATTTAATTCACCACTAATGGAATTGGTGTTGGAAACATTTTTTAGTAATTTTGTCTACTTTTACACCAGTGTCTTATTTGTTAGGACGGAACCTTAGAGCATGGCTGCTGTCATTACCATCGTGGTCATGGACAACACACCTTACCAAAAGCAGCTGATAGGAGGAAACGGTTTATTTTTGGCTTACAGTGTCAGTGGGAAGCCTCATGATGACAAGGGAAAGATGGTGTTGGTAGAGGCTGGATATCACCTCCGTGCTACAGCAGGTGGAAACAGCAGCGGGGGCTGGATAGGAGATATGTGGCCCAGGGAGTATATGGGGAAAGTGTCAATGTAATGGGAGCATAAAACAGGGGTTCGTTCCTAGTTTGGGGGACAGAGAAGCTACTTAATACTTTCCGTAGGGCTTGACTGAGAGTTACCTGGCCGGGCGTGGTGGCGCACGCCTTTAATCCCAGCATTGGGGAGGCAGAGGTGGGAGGATTTCCAAGAGTTTGAGGCCATCTGAGACTCCATTGTTGGGCCTTGAGAGGCCCGGACGCAGGCCTCGTGGAACTTCCTGAGCCTAGCTAAGGTTTGGCGACCTGCCTCCAGCCAGTTAGGACTCAGCAGGGCGCCAAATTGCCTCTGGCCTGCTACTTCTGCAAAAAAACGTTAGAGTTCCTACGCGCATTTAGAACCAACCACTTCAAAAGTCGACTGGCCCTCACACCTCATCCTTTCCTGAGATCTCACCTTCGTTCTCACGCTAAGCACCTGCCTGTTACAAAAAGTGAGATCCTGCTTCAACTGGTCTCCCGACTCCTTGTGTTTCTCTCTGGTGACTAGGAGGGGACTGGGCCCCCAACACTCCCCAGCCCGCTCAGCCCCCAGAGACCAGCGGGATCAGCTCTCCTACAGCCCTCTGCCGGAGGAGGACCCAGCAGACCCCAGCATTTGGGAGGCAGAGGCAGGAGGATTTCCAAGAGTTTGAGGCCACTCTGAGACTCCATAGTGAATTCCAGGTCATCCTGGGTTAGAGGGTAATCTTACCTCAAAAACAAGAAAAAGAGTTAGCTTGAAGAAAGCAGGGAAAAGGCAATAAGGAGAGATTCTAAAAAGACCCTGATATCAGGCTGGAGAGATGGCTCAGCACTTAAAGCCTGTGAAGTGTAAGGACCCAGGTTTGATTCCCCAGGACCCACGTTAGCCAGATGCACAAGGGTGCACACGCGTCTGGAGTTCGTTTGCAGCGGCTGCAGGCCCTGTTGTGCCCATTCGCCCCCCACCTCTTTCTCTCTCTGTCTTAAATAAGAAAACATTTTTAAAATTTTCTTAAAAGGATCCTGGTGCCTTAGGGCAATGGTATATAATCTGTTTTGTTTTGTTTTAGTTTTTTTGAGGGAGGGTCTCACTCTAACCCAGACTTACCTAGAACTCACTCTATAGTCCCAGGGTGACTTCAAACTCACAGTGATCCTCCTACTTCTGCCTCATGAATGCTGGGATTAAAGGCATTAGCCACCATAGCCAGCTCTACAATCTGTTATTTTATTTATTTATTTGAGAGAGAGAAAGAAGCAGAAAGAGGGAGAGAGAATGGGCATGCCAGGGCCTTCAACCACTGCAAATGAACTTAACCACTAAGCCATCTCTTCAGCCCTACAACCGGTTTTGATTAACTTTATCAATAAAACATTTTGAGTACTATTCTACTATGCATACATTTATTTATAACTTAGATGCATGTACTATTTTTTTAATTATTTTTTTTATTTTTATTTATTTATTTGAGAGTGACAGGCATAGAGAGAAAGAGGCAGATAGAGAGAGAGAGAGAGAATGGGTGCACCAGGGCCTCCAGCCACTGCAAACGAACTCCAGAAGTGTGCACCCCCTTGTGCATCTGGCTAGTGTGGGTCCTGGGGAATCAAGCCTCGAACCGGGGTCCTTAGGCTTCACAGGCAAGCGCTTAACCGCTAAGCCTTCTCTCCAGCCTGAGATGCATGTACTATTAAATACACACTTTATGCATAATAGATATTAAAAATATACAATCATAAACTGGATGGAAGTCCCAGTATTTTCTTGCCTCCTAGTGGATCATCTTGGGCATGCCCTGGGATATGTGTGCCCTGCCTTAGAGACTACTGCCTTTGAAGAATTAAAGAAGAGAGCAAGTTACCATATGATAAGGAAGGAAAACTGAAGCCCAGATGAGGTTAGTCAGCCGGGGCTGAGGCCATGTGTACTTAGCCTCATGTTAAGAGGCTATAGGAGGCACAGGGATGGGTGCAGGGAGAACACAGGTGTTTATTTTTTTTTTTGAATATTTTGTTTATTTGAAAAAGAGACGCAGATAGAGTGCATGGGTGCACCAAGGCCTCTAGCCACTGCAAACAAACTCCAGATGCATGCACCACCTTGTGCATCTGGCTTGCATGGGTATTGGGAAATTGAACTTAGGTGCTTAGACTTCACAGGCAAGTGCCTTAACTGCTCAGCCATCGCTCCAGCCCCAAACACAGTTTTGTATAGATAGCACACCTGTCACATGTGGGCAGATCCTGCTGAGCTCTTACCCATGCTTTCTTGGGCCTTACCATTGCAGTGCAGGCGGCCTGGCCTTTGTCTCCCATCTCTTCACTTTTAGGATTCTGTACTTTCAGAAGCCTGCTCTATCTACACATTTAGTAAGAGAGAACTACAGGGTGCTTGTTTTACTGGAGGAAAGTTCTTCAGTAGTAGCAATAACCAATCACTGGTAAGAATTGATATATAAAGACTCCTATTCACTTGATCTGCTTATCATAAAACTTAGGCATAATTCATAGCAGGTTAACTGGTAACTCGCTTAGTAACATATCTCTTATTGGCTGCCTTGGCTTGTGCATCTAACTTCCTCAGTCTAGGAGCATTTTACTAAGATCCCTTTCCTCCTAAAGTACTGCACTTAACCCCTGTCTCAGGATCTGTTTCTGGTAGAGTCTAAACTGAGACAACACCAGAGTACAGTGTATCTGCAATTACCAACGCAGAGAATGTAGAAAAGAAGTCTAGGGACTCTTGTCCACTATCCAACATTTGGAAGCCAAAGAGATGAGAATAGCCAAGGAACTTGGGAAGAGACAGCAAGAGGCAACCCCCGAGGGAATGAAGTCCTGGAAATCAGGAGATGAGGGCACTGGAAGGAGGAACAGGAAGCTTGAATTTAGGAACTCGAAGTCACTGGTAAAGCCGAAAAGAGCAATTTTAGCACCATTTTCTCTGAGTTCAAGAGATAATAAAGGGAAAATCGAGACAGAAATGTATAAAGGAGTTTTACTATGGAGAGTGTCAGAGAACAAAATTTGATGTGGGAAGGGGAGAAAGTTAAGAAAGGCTTTCTTGTAATTGACTTTATGGATGTTTACATCAATTAAAAAGTGTAAAGACTGTAAGTATATCACTTAATGCATTTTCTAACCACCACCAAGAGCAAGAAAGAGGACATTTCTTTTTTTTTTTTTTTTTTTTTAGGTAGGGTCTCACTCTTGTCCAGACTGACCTGGAATTCACTATGGAGTCTCAGGGTGGCCTTGAACTCACTGTGATCCTCCTACCTCTGCCTCCCAAGTGCTGGGATTAAAGGCGTGTGCCACCATGCCCGGCTAGGACATTTCTTTAAAAAAAAAAAAAAAAGTTTATTTTTGAAAGAGAAAGAAAGAGGCACAGTGGGTGGGGGGCACCCAGGACCTTCAGCCCACTGTGAACAAACTACAGATGTGTGTGCCCCTTTGTGGCACATGTGCGAAATTGCATACTTGCTTCATGGTGCATCTGGCTATGTGGGACAGGGAGATTCCAACATGAGCTCTTAGGCTTCACAGGCAAGCGCCTTAACTGCTAAGTCATCTCTCCAGATCTAAGAACCATTTCTTTCTTTCTTTCTTTCTTTCTTTCTTTCTTTCTTTCTTTCTTTCTTCCTTCCTTCCTTCCTTCCTTCCTTCCTTCCTTCCTTCCTTCCTTCCTTCCTTCCTTCCTTCCTTCCTTCCTTCCTTCCTGCCCACCCACCCGCCCGCCCGCCTCTCTCCCTCCCTCCCTCCCTCTCTCCTTCCTTCCTTTCTTTCTTTCTTTTGGTTTTTCAAGGTAGGGTCTCACACTAGTCCAGGCTGACCTGGAACTCACTATGTAGTCTCAGGGTGGCATCAAACTCACAGCAATCCACCTACCTCTGCCTCCCAAATGCTGGGATTAAAGGTGTGTGCCACCATGCCCAGTACCATTTCTTTCTTTTTTTGGAGAGACAGAGAGACAGACAGACAGACAGACAGAATTGATGTGCTAGGGCCTCAGCTGCAGCAATCAAATTCCAGACATTTGCACCACCTAATGGGCATGTGCAACCCTGCGCTTGCCTCACCTTTATGCATCTGGTTTACGTGGGATCTGGAGAGTGGAACCTGGGTCCTTAGGCCTTGCAGGTAAGCGCCTTAACTGCTAAGCCATCTCTCCAGCCAGAAAGAAGACATTTCTAGTTTCTCATAGGTCCTCTCTTTTGCCTTTTCTCTGCTGAGTACCTGGATCTCTTCCTATAGTTACTCTGCGATGATTGCAGGTACATGCATATACCGCCCACGTGACCTTCCGTGTGTACCTTGATTTGTGATTCCTTCCTTCCTTCTTCCCTCCCTCCCTTCTTTCTTTCCTTCCTTTAAAATTTTTTTTTCAAGGTAGGGTTTTGTTCTAGCCCAGGCTGACCTGGAATTCACTACATAGTCTCAGGGTGGCCTCGAATTCATGGTGATCCTCCCACCTCTACCTCCCAAGTGCTGGGATTAAAGGCGTGTGCCACCACACCCAGCTTGTGGTCACTTTCCTAAAAGCAGCAGGCCATTGCCTGTGGTGATACAGGCCTTTAATCCCAGCACTCAGGAGGCTGAGGTGGGAGGACTGATGTCAGTTTGAGGCCATCCTGAGACAACATAGTAAATTACAGGTCAGCCTTGGCTACAGTGAGACACTACTTTGAAAAACAACAGCAGCAGAAAAAAACAAAACAAAACAAGAAAAACAGCAAAACTTCTTCATGAAGCCTTAACGCAGATGAGTTAGTTCCCAATGCCCTCCTCGTGGAGGTGGCAGCTGTGAGTGGCCCCCAGGGAAACTACTGGTGCTGCGCCCTCTGCTGGGTGCGCCTCAGCACCATGGAGCTTCCATGAGAAGCTAGTGTAGTCATCAAATGTTTGTTGTTTATAATGCCTGCAGAAGAACTATAAATTTCAATGTGGGACAGTGTCCGAAGACAAGTAGACTGTAACTAGAAACTCTAAGATCTTCA
This sequence comes from Jaculus jaculus, assembly GCF_020740685.1. Classification (NCBI taxonomy): domain Eukaryota; kingdom Metazoa; phylum Chordata; class Mammalia; order Rodentia; family Dipodidae; genus Jaculus; species Jaculus jaculus. Next base: position 28,449,847 of record NC_059121.1, read on the forward strand.
TCACAACTTTGACTTCACCACTCAGCCATGACCTCCATGTATCTTCAAAACAGTACTTCCAACTCTTTACTTTCAGATCTATTTCTTCTCCCAGAATATGCTATCCTATGATAAATCACTACATCTGGAAGTTGAGTCAGCTCCATTTCTACCTCTCCCTTACCCTTACCCTTCCTGCTCTTGCCTATGCAATAGATCACAAGTTTTCAATATTTTAAAGCATTTTCCAAATGCACGCTCTTCCACCCTCGCTGTCAGTTCCTTAGTTACTATGGCTGTTTCATCATTTATTGGAACTTCTACATAAATATATTTTGCTCTCCAACTTCAGTTCACCTTCCTCATTGAAATCAAATCATATTAATCACTTACAGTCTTCAATTCCTCCCCAATAGTTGACAAAATTCAAACACACAAGAAGATTCTTTGTGAGCAAGCCACTGCTTGTCACATGCCTCATCTCCAGCACTTTGCAGGTGCCTCCTGCTACTGCCTCTGCTCCGCTACTTGTCAACACTCTGCCTGTGTCACATTTCCACACACTGTAATCCTGTCTCCAGTCCTAGAACTCCTGCCCCTGTGTCTGGTGAAACAGGTTTCTAAGTGTCAAGACTGGTATAAACTTTCATGCTCAGCATGCTCTTCCTGCACTCTGCCCGGCTTGGGGGGCTCACCCACATAGCCTCACGCTGTGGCTGCAGTGGTCAATCGCTCCTGTTGTCTGTGCTGAGCAGTCATGAGTGCCTACAAGACTGGTATAAACCTTCATGCTCAGCGTGCCCTTCCTGCACTGTGCCCGGCTTGGGGGGCTCACCCACATAGTCTCACGCTGTGACTGCACTGGTCAATAGCTCCTGTAGTCTGTGCTGAGCAGTCATGAGTGCCTACAAGACAAGGGGTGTAGCTTATTATCTCTGTAAAATCCAGAACAGAACATGTGCTTGGGGACGTGTATTATACAGCATTTTAATTTAACATATTGCTTTTCAGAGATAGGGTTTCACTCTAGCTCAAGCTGACCTGGAACTTACTATGTAATATCAGGGTGGCCTCAAACTCACGGCGATCCTACCTCTGCCTCCCAAGTGCTGGCATTAAAGGCGTGCGCCACCATGCCTGTCTTTTTAATATATTGCTTTTGAAAATGAACTAATGAGGGTAGGAGAGGTGGTTTAGTGGTTAAGACATTTGCCTGAAAAGCCAAAGGACCCAGGTTTGATTACCCAGGGCCCACGTAAGCCAGATGCACAAGGTGGCACATGTGACTGGAGTTCGTTTGCAATGGCTGGAGGCCCTGGCGCATCTTCTCTTCCTCATCCACTCTGTCTTATTCTTTCTCTCAAATGAATAAATAAAAGTAAAGTATTTTAATAAATGAATAAATAAAAAGGAAGAGAAGAAGAAATGATTCTGGAAATTTGAGCCTAAAGTAAGCGGGAGGAGGAAAGGCAGCATAGAGAAAAGCACATGTACTTGCAACCTCTTTATTTTTGTTGATGACAGCAGATGGGACATAAAATATTCACAAGCTCAGTGCGTCATCTCTTTTGAAATTTCTAATCAGCCTAAAAGGAGATTCATGAGGGCTCTCAGCTTGCCTATCAGTTTGCAAGACCCAAGAGAATCTGCACTGTTAGCTATAAAAATAAACTCCAGCCAGCAGAGAGACCCATGTCAGTGTCTTATTTCTAGGGAGCAGCTGGTACATTTTATTATTATTTTTTACGTTTTAGCTACTGTCCTGGACGCTGCCCTGCACTGAAGTCTTATTCATGTGTCTTAGAGAGCCTGGTGACAATTCAGGAGAACCTGGCCACTCTCCACTTTTTGGCCCCCTTTCACTTTCCATCCCGTACCAGAGGGCATACGGTGCCTTTGGGAATGGAGCTAGACCCAAGGAGAGCGTGTCTTCAACACAGGGAACTGCTGTGGACTCCAGAACTTGGGACATGGCTGTGTAGTTGTCTTTAAATGGCAACAGTAAAGAAGCCTTGCCACTCAAGTCCCCGTGTACACACAAGTCCCCGTATATACACAAGTCCCCGTGTACACACAAGGCCCCGTGTAGGCACAAGTCCCCGTGTACACACAAGTCCCCATGTACACACAAGTCCCCATATATACACAAGTCCCCGTGTACACACAAGTCCCTGTGTACGCACAAGTCCCCGTATATACACAAGTCCCCGTGTACACACAAGTCCCCGTGTACGCACAAGTCCCCGTATATACACAAGTCTCCGTGTACCAGCGACTGGAAGGCAGAAACAAGGAATTCCTGGGTCTCACTGGTTAGCTACTGTAACAAAATAAATGAGTTCTGAGCTCATTGACAGACCCCACCTCAGAGAACACGATGGGGCTGAGGACAAGACTCAGGGTCAGGCACGTGCTTTGCAAGCAGCAGTTCCTGGCTGTGGATCCTGGAGACCCAGCTAAAGCCAGACTGTCATCCCAGGGCGCCTTTGGTGACAAGAGAGGTGGAGATGGGAGAATCTCCTGGCTCCACAGTGGTGAATGAGAGACGTTGCCTCAAGCTGTAGGGCGAGGACAGATACCAAACGTTGTCCCATAACCTATAACACACACACACGCACAGACACACACACACACAGAACGAACATTAAGGTGAAGAGTGACTGAGGAATATCCCTGATATTGACCTCTGGCATATGCATGCATGCACGCACACTGCACACACATACACTAGATAGATATATAGATGATGGATAGATAGATGGACAGATAGATGATGGATTGGATGCTGGATGATAGATAGATAGATCGATAGACAGACAGATGATTGATAGATGCTAGATAGATAGATGAAGAGATAGATAGATAGATAGATAGATAGATAGATAGATAGATAGATAGATAATGGATGGATGGATGCTAGCTAGCTAGGCAGACAGACAGACATAATAAATAAACGTGAAAAAGAAGTAATAAATTAAGGAGATGAGCGTGGAGGGCAGCTGGCACAAGACCTGGGAGCCTAGCTCTTGCCACCTTCCCACCGAGGCGCAGCTGGGTCTCAGTACCTTGGGGAGTCGGCCCTTACCTCTGGTCAGGGAGTGGACGCCAAGCTTGACTTGGGAAAAGTTCCCACTTCCGATTTCCCCTCGAATTCGGTAGAAGCCTACGCGCTGGCCGAGCGTGATCTCGCGGAGCACCTTCTCATCCCGGGACAGGTCCTGCGCCAGCTTCTCGAAGGGCGTCAGCCGGGGCCGGCCCTCCGCGCTGCCCCCGCTGCCCTCCGCGCTGGCCCCGCCGCCGCCCCGCGCGCTCGTTGGGCTCGCCAGGCCCCCGCCGCCGGCGCGCACGGCGCTCATCGCCCCCGGGCTCACGTCCGCATCGCGGCCCAGAGCCACGGTCACGGCCGGCGGACGCAGGGCCGGGGAAGCACCGCGGGCCGCGCGGAGCCCTGCTTGCCCGCCGCCCCGCCCCGGCCCGGCCCGGCCTCGGCCTGGGAGCGGCGGGCGCGCGGCTGGCCCCGGTGAGCGAGGCGCTGCGGGGTGGGGACTCGGGTCCGCGCCGGGGGCTGCTGCGCCGGGCGGTGGCTGCGGCGCGGCCGAGGTCGGCGCTACTTCTGCAGAAGGCCAAGCAGTGGGGCACCCCGGTGCGCACAGCCCCGCGCCGCCGCGTCCACACTCCTCTCACCTCGCTTTCTGCTTCGGACAATCCGCAGCCCAGAAGGAAGTCTTGCAATCAGCCGCAGAAGGATTAACTCCCTGCAATGTCACTTTAGCCGGCCTTTATTTAGATGAGCCTTCCTCTAAACCCTGAGCTGGCCTGAAAGTTTGGCAGGTGATGGCTTATCCTACGAGCAGAGAAAATCATTAGTGCGCGCTAACGTGCTGCACGGGAATACAGGGAGGGTGCAACCGCACCGTAAACATCTAAATCACTGGTCAAATTTGTGACTCGCATAGGTACTGCACACTTCATCACTTACTATTTAACAAGAACAAAAGCGTACACATGTCCCATTATCGACATTTTAGGAAAGCCCTTATAAATTGTCCATAGATCTTCCAAGCAAAGCAATTCTTCTATTTCTTGAAGTTTAGGAAAATATGCATATTGTATTGGGTTACTTCAAATATTCATGTAATTCTGGTTTTTCAGGGTAGGGTCTCACTCTAGCTCGGTTGACCTGGAATTCACTATGTAGTCTTAAAATGGCCTCGAACTCACAGTAATCCTCATACCTCTACATCCCAAGTGCTGGGATCAAAGGCATGCACCTCCATGCCCAGCTCAAAAGTATATTTTAAAAAGAATATAATAGCAATGATGACAAAGTTTCTTATCAATTTTCAAATTTTCTTATATTTATGCAGACAATATATTATCTTCTTTCATGCCTAAATATTCTTTAGTTTGTTACTAAAGAGAGAGAGATAGGCTGAGAATGGGTATGCCAGGGCCTCTAGCCACTGCCAACAAACTCCAGACGCATGTACCACATGCATCTGGCTTATGTGGGTACTGGGGAATCGAACCAGGATCCTTAGGTTTCACAGTCAAACGCCTTAACCGCTAAGCCATTTATCTAGCCCTTCATATATTAATATCCTTTTTTTCTTTTTCTTCGAGGTAGGGTCTCACTCTAGCCTAGGCTGTCCTGGAACTCATTATATAGTCTCAGGGTGGCCTCGCACTCATGATGATCCTTCTACCTCTGCTTCCCAAGTGTTGGGATTAAAGGCATGTGCCACCACGCCCAGCTATAAATATTCTTATACAACCTTTCATATACTACTTGCTTTCATTCTGTTTTTCTGTTATTCTTTTACAAAGTGCTTTTTTTTTTTTTTTTTTTTTTGCCACAAGCACCACCATCTCACTCTAGCCCAGGCTGACCTGGAACTCACTCTGTAGCCCCAGGCTGGCCCACCTCAGCCTCTCAAGTGCTATGATTAAAGGTGTGCAATACCATGCCAGGCCAGACACATGCTAGTTTTTCTCCTATGCTTTTTTTGGTAAAAAGTTAAAAAATATTTCTGATCAGCTGTCAGCCAATAAGTCCAGCTCACATGGAAATGGAGAGTAAACAGACAGCACCATCAGTGATCAGAAATCCTGCCCATGAAGGCCTTCCCGACCTGCCCTGTACACTTCTCAGCGGCACTAATCTCCACTGGAACCGCCTCCACCCCTTGGTTCATGTTCTGAAGTGTCACTTCTCCATTAAGCAGAAGCTGGTCTGACTGTCTATGCACCCTGCTCTCTCCTCTCTCCCCGGCAGAGTGTGACGTCCTATGAGCAGCGTTTACTAAATGTGCACTTAACTTGGGTTTTTACCTTGTACATTGTACAATTCATGATATTTAAATTCTATTATTTATTTATTAAATTTTATAATTGTGTTAAACTTAGAATTACATCTGTGGCTTTGCATTAGCTCAAACAATTACTGTCTCCTTGCAATTGAGAAGTTTATCATTATTATTATTATTATTTTCATTAGTTAAGAGCGAAAGGATGCTACAAACCTATGCTGTTTACATACTAAATACCTTGTACATTTTTCCTTTGGTTTTCTGAGGTATGATCTCTCTGTAGACCAAGCTGAGTTGGAATTCACTATGTCGTCTCAGAGTGGTCTCAAAATTATGACAATCCTCCTACCTCTGCCTCCTGAGTGCTGGAATTAAAGGCATGCTCCATCACACTCAGCCACCTTGTACATTTTTTGAACCAAAATTTTGGCTGAAAACATGACATTGCCTTGGAAATGAAGATTTGCAACCCTGAGGTCACATTTTTACAGTTAGAAACAGAACAGGGTTGCCTGTAAATTATGATGTTGTCAAATAGACATAAATGAGGAAAATTAGGAGACTGGTGCCCAGTTCCACTCAGATTTTTAGATATGGGGACAGAAAAGTTAAGGAAGGATGAAGGATACAGGTTTTAAAGGGGCAATTTAGCAACAACTAAACTTCTGCAGGTTAGAATTTGAGCTGGGTGTGGTGGCACATGTCTTCAATCCCAGTACTCCGAGGGCCGAGGTAGGAAGAGTGCCATGAGTTCAAGGCCACTGTGAGACTACGTAGTGAAATCCAAGTCAGCATGAGCTAGAGACCCTACCTCAAAAAGCCAAAAAGAAAAAAAAAAATTAAAGATAAATAGTTCTTAATTGGGTCAAGCAAATCTAAGATGTACTTAGTAACTGTCCTGTGAGGTGTTAACAAAACCTAAGATCCTGTCCCCAGGAAAAAGCACACCCACACAATTTGCTCCCAATTGAGAATTTGCAGACACGGAAGCACCATCTCTTTCTCAGGCTAAGTGGCTGTCAAGTAACACCAGATTCCTTCAGACTCAGTCAGAAGAAGATCCACAGTTTCTAGACAGAAGTGGAGTGCGCTGGTCCTAATTCTGAAAGCCTTGACTTCAACCTGTGCACAGGGTTTAGACAGGGCGCACCATGCTGTCGCCTCAACATGCCGCCGGCTCCGGGAGGAACATGCCAGCTTTGCGTCCTCTCAGAGCACCTCCTGTGCACTGACCTCTTGACCTCAACAAGATGAAACCCAGAGGGCAGGAAGCTGTGCTTGGCTCGCCTCTCTGCATACCAGGGCTTGGCACAACGTTTGGCACTCACTTAATAAACTTTGTTGAAGTCGGGCATAGTGGCGCACATCTTTAATCTCGGCACTCGGGAGGCAGAAGTAGGAGGGTGGCTGTGAACTCACAGCAGTCCTAGAGACCACATAATGAATTCCAGGTCAGCCTGGGCTCAAGCAAGACTCTACCACAGGAAAAAAAGTTTGATGAAGAAGTTATCCACTGTTAGATTTTGGTATGATTTAGAAAGTATTTTTATTTGTAAACTAATAACACTGCCCCAACATTTACTTTCAGTTATCTCTGATAACTTACTTTAGTGCACATGTCCAAGGCCTGGGCCATCCTCTACTGTTACAGGCACCAGAGATGGAGTGGAGAATCAGAAAACTTATGCATGTCAACAGGGACTTGGGGATAACTTCCAAAGCCTGAGTACTGAGCTCCGATAGCGCAGGGGGTTTATAGCCAGCACAGCAGGCAGCTTGACATCATCTTGAATTTGTTACACTATTGGTAAGTTACTAGTTTCTAAGGTTACATGATTTTGGGGCATGGACAGAAAATTCCTGAGCAACAAGTCAGTGATAAGAAAGCACCAATGTAGAACAGAAAGCTGCTTGTTCAGGGTGTTTGCGCCTACGACTGCCCTAAGCAGATAACACACAAGCAGGGTGCAGCTGCAGAGGTAGGGGGGAGACTCAAGGTCAGGCTGTCTCCCAGGTACAGTTTGTACAGTAGAAACTGTTTCAGTGTTGTCCAGGCCTGGTTTCTTTGTTGAATTTCTTCTACCACACTACCAGTTGCTAGGACTGTTGAGCCCATCTTTGTATGTGGATGAAAGTTTGATGGAATTCCATCCTCTGAGAATTGCTACAGGACTCGCTAGAAACGCAGCTCTCTATCCTAGCACCTGCCAAAGTGTCAGCTCTCTCCAAGCCCTCAGGCCTCACACATCACAAAACCTGCTCTTTTCCACCTCCTACCCAACATCTGGCCCAGGACTTGTTCTCTGCACTCCTGGTTCCCCAACTCTTCCAATTTTGGTTCTCTATCTTGAATTCAATCCAGGCTATGGCACTTAAAACTGGGATTTTACCCTTGCTGCCCTGATTAACTTCTGGAGCTTTCTAGGAACATCTGCCTCTTCCCAATTCCATGTGTAGGGGAGAGATCAGGTACAACTGCCAAAGGCAATCCCACTGTATGTTGGGTTACATATTGGGCACCCCAAAATTAAATTTCTTATAGAATGTTCTTTTTTAATTTTTAAAAACTTATTTTTTTTCGAGGTAGGGTTTTACTCTATCCCAGGCTGACCTGGAGCTCATCCTAGTCCTAGACTGGTCTTGAACTCAGTGACCCTCCTACTTTTGCCTCCTGAGTGCTGGGATTAAAGGTGTGTACCATCACACCTGGCTCAAAATGTTTTTTTAAAAATCAAACCAAAAAAAAAAGGGAGGGGGAAGGCATAGAATAGAGCAGGAGGAGAAAAGGTAAAAGCCCAAAAGGACAAAGAATAAGAGCAGATAGGGCCGGGCGTGGTGGCGCATGCCTTTAATCCCAGCACTTGGGAGGCAGAGGTAGGAGGATCAAGGTCACCCTGAGACTACGTCAGCCTGAGCTTGAGTGAGACCCTACCTCAAAAAATAAATAAATAAAAGGAAGGCATAGAATAGAGCAGGAGGAGAAAAAGTAAAAGCCCAAAAGGACAAAGAAATAAGAGCAGATAGGGACCACTGTAGAAGAATGGTGGGAAGAATGTAAGAGCCAAAGGATGGGATAGGAGCCTGGGAGCTGTCTTCCTGATACAAAATGGCATTCATGACCTCACAGTGGCTGATACTGAGGGCAAAAAATGATGACATCAAAATAGAAGAACTAATTGGAAAGGAGAAAGGGTTCAGTAGAGACAGGCGATAGAGGAAAGGGAACAAGGAGGGTGTTAGAAGGGGATTATGATCAGGGAACATTGTGAATATGTACAGAGATTGTAAAATGTTAAAAAAGAAAACCTAACAGGGCTGGGGAAATGGCTCAGCAGTTAAAGGCACTTGTTTGCAAAGCCTGCAAGCCAGGTTTGATTCCCCAGCACCCATAAAGAGCCAGACCCAAGGTGGTACCTGTCATATGTAGCAAAAGGAGACCCTGGTGGGTACACACACACACACACACACACACACACACACAGAATATAAATAGTAGATATGAGTTGTCAACACAAGGGCAGATGACAGGGAAATAAAACAGTGGCATTGTGAATGATTCAGGGAAGGTGGATAAAGAGAACTGCATTCTAAATTCCTACATAAGGATGTGACAGTGAAATTCGACTTGCTGGGTGCTCAAAAGTTATCAATTTCGGGGCTGGAGTGATGGCTTAGTGGTTAAGGCTCTTGCCTGCAAGGCCAAAGGACATTGGTTTGATTCACCAGGATCCATGTAAACCAGATGCACAAGGTAATGCATGCATCTAGAGTTTGTTTGCAGTGGCTTCTCTCTCTCTCTCTCTCTTTCTCTTCCTTTTTCTCCCTCTCAAATAAATAAATAAAACTAAAATATTTTTTTAAAGTTATCAATCTCTTAAGAGAACAAGTACTTCAATGGTCGGAGAACGTTGCAGAGCCAGTCCCATGGTAATTGTGCATGGAACACTAAGAGGCCAGGCCTTGACACCCTCAAAGCCACATTGTTACTGACTCTGTCCCCACCACTTAACCCTGCTCAGGAACCTAAGGCACAGAAGAGAGAGCATTAGAAAAAAACTTGGTACCGAATCCCTGTTCCCTTTATCTCCCTGAACTTGGAGTTTCCAGAATGGAGGGAAGCAAGAATATAAACTTCCAGGCAGGAGATTCCCATTTTAGCTAGACTAACTCAGGAGGAAAGGCCACCTGAAATCTACATTTGGAGATCCTCTAACACAAAAGCTTCCTTACCATCTACCACACAATCCTTGGGTGTCCAACACACACATACACCTTCCCATCAGTACACATTAGCCACTAGACGAAGGCTTCAGATGAAAGGAATCTTGTCCAACCCAAACCACCATCACAACCAGACAGAAATTGAAGAAAACCATGCATCCATCCATAATTCTCTATTGTATGGAACTGATTTTCAGCATCCAGCCTCCCACATGCCATTTGTAGGATATATATAATTTCACAATAGGCTTTTTTTTTTCTTCCTGAGATAGTGTTCACTTTAGACAGAGTCCAATTTCCAAATCAAGATGACATTCAGGTGTGTCAGGTGGTTTAGTCATTAAAAGACAAATACCAACCCATTATTTGCCTATACACTGTGAATGTACCCTCCCTTTACTCTCCTGGCTCTTACGAAAGCATTTAGCCTAGTTCTTGCGACCTGTAAAAGGCCTGGTCCACAGGATGCTTTGTGGTCCAGAAGGGCCTTTAGCTCAGCTTTTGTCGCATATAAAAGCTGTGTGTCATGACTGAAGATTTTCTACTATCTTTTCTTCTATTACTATGCCTTTGGCTACTTCATCCTCTGACAGCAATAACTTGGTTTCTGAGTCTTTGGTTACAATAACCACGAAGGACTGTCGTGACTCAAGGATCTTAGCCACCACCACTTGATGTTGATAAACTTCCAAAGCATTCCGAGCACGATTAATTATGATGGAAGGGTCAGTCTCCAACTTAAAGGAAATTATGAATGCTTTCGGAGCCCAATTTTTAACCAAAGGAGAAAGCATTTTTGGCACCATCTTCATTGTTATCTCCACTAGAGCATTTATCACTCTGTATTGTAATTATGTCTGTATCCAGTTTCCTGGCTAGACTGTGAGGTCCTTGAGGGAGGGCGATGTCTTAGTCTCTGTATCCCCAATGCCTGCAGTGGGCCACCAGATAACTGGATCTTGTGTTCAGGCATTTCAGACACAGGAATATAGAAATCTGACATGGCCGCAGCCAGGTAAAACATCGCAGAAGAGCCTCGGCCCAGCGTTTGGCACCCGCAGGCCATGAGAACTCCATGACCAGGTTTGTTTTCACCATCAGCATGCTCTGAAATGTATTTTTTAAAATAATTTTTTTGTTTACTTTTATTTATTTATTTGAGAGCGACAGACAGAGAAATAGAAAGAGGCAGATATATATATAGAAAGAATGGGCACGCCAGGGCCTCCAGCCACTGCAAATGAACTTCGGATACAAGTGCCCCCTTATGCATCTAGCTTACATGGGTCCTGGGGAATCGTGTCTAGAACTGGGGTCCTTAGGCTTCACAGGCAAGAGCTTAACCACTAAGCCATCTCTCCAGCCCTGAAATGTATTTTTTAAAGTTTAAATTTTCCCTGTTTATATGTCTAAATAATCATATTTATAAGAACTGTTAGTATTTTAGAAGTTCTTTGGTTAATGAGATAAAGTTCTTTAAAAGGAAATTAAATAAATTAAGTTACAAAATTAGTTTTAAATCCTTAAACAGGTTTAATTAAGTTTAAAAGGGATCAACTATTAATCCTTAAAATGACCTTTTCTTTTTCGAGGTAGGGTTTTGCTCTAGCACAGGCTGACCTGGAATTCACTCTGTAATCTCAGGGTGGCCTCGAACTCACAGTGATCCTCTTACCTCCACCTCCCCAGTGCTGGGATTAAAGGTGTGGGCCACCATGCCCAGTGATTAGTTTAGAAAATAAATAAGGGCCTGGAGGGGTGGCTTAGCAGTTAAAGTGCTTGCCTGAGAAGTCTAAGGACCCAGGTTCAATTCCCCAGTATCCATGTGTTGTAGTCAGCTTTGTGTTGCTGGTAGAAAACACCTGACCAAGAGAAGCTTATGGGAGAAAAAAGTTTATTTTGGCTTGTAGACTTGAGAGGAAGCTCCATGATGGCAGGGGAGACATTGGCGTGAGTAGGGGTAGACATCACCTTCTGGGCAACATCAGGTGGATAATAGCAGTAGGAGAGTGTGCCAAACACTGGCTATATATAACACCTGTAAACCCGCCACCAACAATGCATCACCTTCAGGAAGTTCCAATTCCCAAACTGCCACCAACTAGGGACCTAGCAGTCAGAAAACATAAGTTTAGGGGGACCTGAATCAAACCACAACGCTGTATAAGCCAGATGCACAAAGTGGCACAGGGGTCTGGAGTTCGTTTGCAGTGGCTGGAGGCCCTGACATGCCCATTCTCTCTCTCTCTCTCAGTCTCTCTGCCTCTTTCTGTCTTAAATAAATAAATAAAAATGAAATATGTAAATGATTTTTACATAAATGTCAAATAAAGTGGCACAACACAATCCCAGCAGATGGGCTAAAAGTGAGACTGAGTGTCAGGCAGCCTAGGCTACATGGTGAGACCCTGTCTCAAAAATAAACAAATAAGGGCTGGAGAGATGGCTTAGCGGTTAAGCGCTTGCCTGTGAAGCCTAAGGACCCCAGTTCGAGGCTCGGTTCCCTAGGTCCCACGTTAGCCAGATGCACAAGGGGGTGCACGTGTCTGGAGTTCGTTTGCAGAGGCTGGAAGCCCTGGCACGCCCATTCTCTCTCTCTCCCTGTATCTGTCTTTCTCTCTGTGTCTGTCGCTCTCAAATAAATAAATTAAAAAAAATAAAAAAAATTAACAAATAAGGGCTGGAGAGATGGCTCAGTGGCTCAGGTGCTTGTATGCTAAGCCTAAAGACTCAGGTCTGATTCCCCAGTACCCACATAAGCCAGACACACAAGTGGTACATGCATCTGGAGTTTGTTTGCAGTGGCTAGAGGCCCTGGTGAACCCATTTTATCTTTCTTTCTCTCTCTCTCTCTCCCTCTCTCTCTCTCTGTCTCTTTCTAGCTGCCTATTTCTTTCTATCAAATAAATAAATGAATAAAATTTAGTAAAAGCAAAAGTAAGTCTGGCATGGTGGCACACACCTTTAATCCCAGCACTCGGGAGACAGAAGTAGAAGGATTGCTGTGAGTTTGAGGCCACCCTGAGACTACACAGTGAATTCCAGGTCAGCCTCAACTAGAGTGAGACCCTACCTTGAAATCACACACACACATACACGCATGTGTGTGTACACATATACTTATGTATATATATTTGGGCTGGAGAGATGGCTGAGTGTTAAGGCACTTGCCTGCAAAGCCTAATGACCCAGGTTGGATTCCCCAGTTTCCCAAACCTTTCTATTTAACTCAAATTCAGAAAAGTCTATCAGGGCTGCATGCTGTGCTGGGTGAACAGAGGCTTACTTTATCATCATAAAAAGTTCAAGTACAGGGCTGGAGAGATGACTTAGTGGTTAAGCGCTTGCCTGTGAAGCCTAAGGACCCCGGTTCAAGGCTCGGTTCCCCAGGTCCCACATTAGCCAGATGCACAAGGGGGCGCACACGTCTGGAGTTCGTTTGCAGAGGCTGGAAGCCCTGGCACGCCCATTCTCTCTCTCTCCCTCTATCTCTCTTTCTCTCTGTGTCTGTCGCTCTCAAATAAATAAATTTAAAAAAAAAAAATTAAAAAAAAAAAGTTCAAGTACAGTTGAGCCCTCATTTTGTCTCCTTTACAATATAACTGATCCCTTCACATAGAATGAGCAGCACTCTTACGATTTTTCATTTTCAGTGTTTAAGATCAAATGCAGGCCTGGAGAGATGGCTTAGTGGTTAAGGCATTTGGCTGCAAAGCCCAAGGATCCTGGTTCGACTCTGCAGGACTTACATAAGCCAGATGCACAAGGGGGCACATGCGTCTAGAGTTCATTTGGAGTGGCTGGAGGCCCTGGCATGCCCATTCTCTCTCTCTCTCAAATAAATAAATAAAATATATATTTAAAAGAAGAAGAAAAAAGGTCAAATGCAGAGACTCAAGTATGCTGGACAAGTGTTCTGCTTCTGAACTAACTCTCCTGTCTTTATTTGTTTGTTTTTAGGTCTTTACATGACTCTGTTGTGCAGCCATCCTTGAAAGCCACTGTTTTATAACAGAAGCTTTAGGTAGTCTTTTGTTACCTGTATTTCCTAGTTTCTGCTATAGTTAGGCTTGGCTATGTGTCTGAGTGAGGGACTGTAAGCAGAAGAAATAAATGAAATTGAAGGGTTATTGCCATAAAGAAAAGAGGCATGCCCTATTCCCTTCCTTCTTGCTGGATGGGCGGACTCTGGACACAGTGGCGTGTGCAACGGAAATAACTATACTAGACCATAATGAAACTGGCGGAGACAAAGAGAGAAGAAGCCTGGTCTCCATCATGCTACACTGGGCTGCCACAAGCCGGAACCAGCATGGGCAATCCACTATGGACTGAAACCTCTGAAACTGTGAGCCAAAATAACGTTTTCTCTTTCAGTTGTACCTCTCCAGAGTCACAGCAAAGGACAGAAGACTGGCAGGTACAGTGTGCACCTGCAGCCCCGGCACCCGGGGCGGAGGGAGAGCCATGAACTTGAAGCCAACACAGTCTGCACAGGAGGACCCTGCCTCAAAAACATAGCAGCAACAGGGCCGGAGGGATGGCTTAGTGGTTAAGGCAATTGCCTGCAAAGCCAAAGGACCCAGTTTGATTCCCCAGGACCCATGTAAGCCAGATGTACAAGGCGGTGCAAGTGTCTGGAGTTCGTTTGCAGCAGCTGGAGGCCCTGGCATGCCCATTCTCTCTTTCTGCATCCCCCAAATAAAATAGAAAGTTGAAAAAAGGCCGGACAGGATTTAAAAAACATACAAACAGCAACAAATAGAAGGATGATTAATAGAGTCTATCTTCTTTAAGTAACCTAATGGTTATATGAGGGGGCTTTCATTTCTTACTCCAAATGTTTCTGTATTGTTTGAACATTTTACAGCATGAATACTTACTTTTGTAATTAAAATATATCTGTCTATATCTATCTAGATGATAGAGTGTAGTGGGCCAGGGACAGAATACCAAAATACTAATTACAGAGATTTCAAATTTTGCTTTTCTGATATTGCAGAATATTTCAAATTATGTATGCTTTAGTGCAAATCACTGAAAGATCTTTATGAAGACTTTAAACTATAGTCTGTTAATGACAAGGGAACTGAGACATGAAATAATCAAATCAAATGAGCTTCTGGGGTCATTCAGGGTGAAGAATCTGGATGGGTTCCTATTTGTGATGAAAGTACTCATCCGTTCACTATCAGCACTATCATTTGTTCATTTAACAAAGATTTGTTAAATGTCTGTGTCACTGATTTCTTCTTCCAAGGATGAGTAACCTTGAGTACCTAATGTCCTGGATATCCAGTGTGAGTAAATAGTTTAAAACAGATAATTTGCTATGAGTTAGAGGCCACCCTGAGACTACATAGTTAATTACAGGTCAGCCTGGACCAGAGTGAGACCAGGCACCGATGTCTAATGTGCGGAGTGTAGTCTATGTTTCTAGTGGGGAAATGGACTAGAAGATACCTATAGTTCTACAGTAAAGTAACTATTTTTTAAATTAATTTATTTGACAGAGAAAAAAGGAGAGAGAATGGGCGAGCCAGGGCCTCCAGCCACTGCAAACAAACTACAGACGCATGCGCCCCCCTTGTGTATTTGGTCAATGTGGGTTCTGGGGAATCGAACCTGGGTCCTTTGGCTTTGCAGGCCAACTGCTAAGCCATCCCTCTAACCCAACTATTTTTTTTTTAATTTTTTTTATTAATTAGTTTAGCCCAACTATCTTCTTAAAGTAGTAATTCTACAAATACATCATACTACAATGTGATTAGGTAATGCAAAATCATGAGTTCTGGGCCAGGCTTGGTTACATATTGAGGGTGGGGAAGGGCTTGGGTCTGGCCGTACCTTAACTTCTCTAAATGCTGGGTATAGGTGGCTGCACAAAGGCCTCGGTGACGGCGACTGGTGAAGAGAGAGGCAAATGTAATTACAAGCTCTTTCTTCCCCATAGTAGGCCACAATTTGGGGCTGATTGAAGAGGCAATTTAAGTGTTGCCCACCACGGAGCCAGTAGGCTCTCCAAGCCAATTCTGAGAATTACACTGCTGTGTAGTGCTTGCTAATTAACTGGTATTTCTGGATGAAAAATTTTCCTCAGGGAGGCAAGTGAGAATAGATAATGAGGATTTGTCACCTCCCGGGGCAACTGGGAGGAAAGCTTGTGCTCTGGAGACTAATCATTACTTACACGCAAAAAGATCGGAGTGAACGTGGAAAGCTCCAGATGTGTGCACTGAGGAGGTTTCTGCAGTGTCTTCCTGCTGGAGACTAATCATTACTTACACGCAAGAAGATCGGAGTGAACGTGGAAAGCTCCAGATGTGTACACTGAGGAGGTTTCTGCCGTGTCTTCCTGCTGGAGACTAATCATTACTTACACGCAAAAAGATCGGAGCGAACATGGAAAGCTCCAGATGTGTGCACTGGAGGAGGTTTCTGCCACGTCTTCCTGATGGCACCGCCTTCTGCCCTGTCCCTGTCCTACTATGGCTTGACTCCTGAGTTTTTCATATTGTGAAGTTAAGGCGTGTGGAAACAACTGTGAGCTTTATGAAATGGGTGATTCCTGCGAGCTGTCGAGCTTCATGACAGCCGTCACTATTCATTTACATGGAAGGAAAGATAACATTGTCTGAAGCGTGCAAGAAAAGTTCCACATAAGTGACCACTAACTGTTGTTAGGGTAGGGAAAATGAGATTGGGGGAAGGGGCCTAACTGTTTCACCTTTGTTATTTGAAAAGGGGTGGTGGCATCTATATACTTTGTTTTGCATGCCAGAAGCAGAGGGGATGCCAGGGCCTCGTACATGGGGTGGTGTTTGAATGAGACAACTCTCATAGCTCACATGTTTTGAATGCTTGGTCTCCAGGTGGTTGCAACTTAGGAAGGTAGTAGAGTTTGGGGCAGGTGGATCCTTGCTGGGGGGATTTGTGTCACCAGGGGTGGGCCTTGGGATTTTGTAATCCAGGCCTCTTGCCCGTGCCAGCGCAGCTCACTCTTGCCAGTGACGAGATGTGACCCTCCAGCTGTTTGCTGTGCCCCGCCTTCCCCTGTCATGATGAAGCTTCCCTTTAAAACTAAACCAATTAAACCTTTTCTTCCTGTAAGTTGCTTCTTGTTGGCGCTTTGTCCCAGCAATGAGAAGGCAACTGCCACACATAGTAGGTGCACTTAACAGGTGAGCTGCCTCCCCACTCCAGCCTGCCAGTGTTTGACCTGCCTTGTACCTAGCTGGCTGAAACAGGCTTCCCTACTTCCCATGGTACTCAGATGGACTTTATTCTCTTGGAAACCACCTATGTGATGATTCCAAAATGCAGATTTCATCTTATTGGTGACCTGTTTCTTGAACTCCCTTAAGTCTATGGTGGTTCCAGAGTATTTTGTCCAGCCCTTCTCGGTTATTGTCTGCGGCATCATGTTTGTGTGGGCATCGCTGTCTAGACGATCAGGGAGTGAGAATAGAGATGATTTTTTTTTAAATTTTTTATTTATTTGAGAGCGACAGACACAGACAGAAAAACAGATAGAGGGAGAGAGAATGGGCGCGCCAGGGCTTCCAGCCTCTGCAAACGAACTCCAGACGCGTGCGCCCCCTTGTGCATCTGGCTAACGTGGGAACAGGGGAACCGAGCCTCGAACTGGGGTCCTTAGGCTTCACGGGCAAGCGCTTAACCGCTAAGCCATCTCTCCAGCCCGAGATGATTTTTTACTCATCTCTGCATCTAAACATACCTGGTGCAGAGGTGATCCAACACATTTATGTAGTTGAAATATGAATACATGAACTAAAGTAGTTTTTGTTTGTTTGTTTGTTTTTGAGGTAGGGTTTCACTCTATTCCAGGCTGACCTGGAATTCACTATGCAGTCTCAGGCTGGCCTTGAACTCATGGTGATCCTTCTACTTCTGCCTCCTGAGTGCTGGGATTAAAGGTGTGTGCCACCATGCCCAGCTAAAGTAGGTTTTTATTTGTTGCTAAGCATAAAATTATTTCAAATTCTCTTTTTCGAGGTAGGGTCTTACTCTGGTCCAGGCTGACCTGACCTGGAATTAACTATGTAGTCTTAGGGTGGCCTCCAACTCACAGCGATCCTCCTACCTCTGCCTCCCGAGTGCTGGGATTAAAGGTGTGTGCCACGCCCAGCTCAAATTCTTATTTTTTACAAAAGATTAGTTTCATTTGTTTTCTTAACCATCTAATGATTGAAGTTGTAATATTGACATCCATTTATGTTTTAGCCTCTCCTCTCTCCTTTCCACCCTTTCCTTCTCTCATATTTTCTCCAGGTACTTCAAGCAGAGGTTAAGCCTTCCTGTCTTAGGTCTCCACGACCTTTTGTGTTCTCCATCTTCTTCCAACCCTCCCCGGTGCTTGAGTTGTGCACATCTTTATGTGGCTCCCTGTCCAGTATGGCTCTCTACAGATAGGCTTCTGGTCGTGGTCATCTCTGCACTCTAGGTGCCCAGTATTCAGAAGTCCATAACTGCTAGTTGAATTGGCTTGAATTGAATTTTTAAAGGTGGCATGAATCGCAGATAATTCAAATAGACATTTCTCACATAAACATCCTTGTTATTGACTGAAAAAAAGCACTACAAACAGCCATTTTATAGTAAAAAAAAATTAAAAGGCAAAAAAATCAAAACAAGAATTTTTTTTTTTCGGGGGGGGGGCTGAAACTTAGGTCTAGCTCTAGCCCGGGCTGACCTGGAATTCACTATGGAGTCTCAGGGTGGCCTCACACTCATGGCAATCCTTCTACCTCTGCCTCCCGAGTGCTGTGATTAAAGGCATGTGCCACCACGCCCAGCTCCTAATTTTTTATTTTTATTTGAGACACAGAGAGAGAGAAAGAAGAAAAAGAAAGAGAAGGGGTATACCAGGGCCTCTAGCCACTGTAAATAAACTCCAGACACTTTTGCCACCTTATGCAACTGGCCTATGTGAGTCTTGGAGAATGGAACCTGGGTCCTTAGGCTTTGTAGGCAAGCGCCTTAATTGCTAAGCCATCTCTCCAGCCCTAAAAAATTTTATTTTAAGCCTCCACAACCCTTTTTGTTTTTCTATGAAACAAGGGCAGGTTTGTTACAAGTGCCCATAAGAGGGCATGTCTGGCCAGAAAATTTCTGAAATACTGGGGTTTGATGTGATGTCCTTTACTTTTTTGTAAGTCATTCTAAGGTTCCTAATGAAGTCTACCACAAATTCAGGTCAACATGCCTAAGAAACCTATTTGAGTTGGGAGTATAAAAATGCTTAGAGACTGGCATTTTGTGCCACAGATAATAAAAACAACCACATTATGGCTTTCCTGCCAAAAGTGAATTTTTCCTGTTTATTTTATTTTTAGGGTGTGATACATAGTAACGTCTAGAAAAATTCTGCTTTATTTAAAAACATGAGAAATAATCTTGGTCTATTTTTAAGGCCTTTTCTGCAGTTTGGAATTCCTCCAAACAGCTCTGCAAATTTACACACTCATGCACTTACCTCATCCCTTTCTCCTGGTCCTTGCCTTCTCCATGTCTACGTTTTCCCCAGGAAGTCAAAAGCAATACCAGTTAGCAATGGCTTCAATCACTTCTAAGGTACTAGGGGTCAGTGTTTACCCAGGATTCTGAGGGATTCCCAGTTGCTTCCCCAAAAAGACCAAAGACTTATGGTTAACTTTATCATCTGATGGAGAATTCTGAGATCTGCTTCAATGATGTGCTTGATTTCTGAAGCTCACCTCCCCATCCAGAAAAGTCCTTTCCTACCAGTACATATCCACTTTCTGTAACTAGAATACACTGCCTTTTTCTTAGCCTTCAAGACATTTAATGGAAGTCACTTTCTTGGAATTTTCTCCTCTCTATTCACTTAAAGCTAATTGATAAATCTCCCATACTCTCAGTAAAGTCTGCTCTCATTTTGATGCTAACTGATAAATTCCCAAAATTCCCACTGAATTCTGCTCTCACCTTGATGCTAATTGATAAATTCCCATTACTCCCACTGAATTCCATTCTTACCTTGATGGTATGAATTATGCTCAGCCTCTCCAAAACTGACCTTCTGCTTCATCAATAATTCAAAGAATCTAATGCAAGCAAGGATGTGGTAGTTGCCAAATAGATATCAGTGAACACAAATGAAAAGAGGTTTAAAATATTATATATAATAAACTCTAGAGAAGAAATACAAATTACTGAGCTGGGCCTGGTGGCGCACACCTTTAATCCCAGCACTCAAGAGGCAGAGGTAGGTGGATTGCCATGAGTTCAAGGCCACCCTGAGACTACATAATGAATTCCAGGCCAGCCTGGACTAGAGTGAGACCCTACCTCAAAAATCTGAAAAGAAAGAAAGAAAGAAAGAAAGAAAGAAAGAAAGAAAGAAAGAAAGAAAGAAAGGGAAATTGCTAACACTTTTAGGCAAATGTTTGGAAGTGCCACTCTTTTAGTGGGGACTAGAATAGTATTGGTAGCATTTTATTCACCATAACAGGGTTAAATAACTAAAAGCTGCTTTTGTTAAGCACTTACTGTAAAGCAGACATTATTTTATTTGAGAGAGAGAAACAGGCAGATATAAGTAGAGAGGGGATGGGCACGCCAGGGCCTCTAGCCACTGCAAACGAACTCCAGACGCAGGCACCACATTGTGCCATGTGGTACATGCCTGTGATTCCAACACAGCAGTATCCCTGGGACACTTGTTGACTAGTGAGTCTAACTGACTCAGTGAGTTCCAAGTTCAGTGAGAGACCTTCTCTCAAGAAAAAAGGAAGAAAGGAAGTGAGGAGAGCAATCAAGGAAGACAACAGACACCAACCTCTGACTCCCAGGAGTATGTGCACATGGCACATGTATACACACAGACAGATGCACCCATACATATACAATATACACATACACATGTGCACACAATACACATACAAAAATCCCTTGAACAAGCATTAAAAAATTTTGTTTATTATTATTTATTTGAGAACGACAGACAGAAAGAGGCAGAGAGAGAGAGAGAAAATGGGTGCACCAAGGCCTCCAGCCACTGCAAATGAACTCCAGACACATGTGCCCCCTTGTGCATCTGGCTAACGTGGGTCCTGGGGAATCGAACTTCAAACCAGGGTCCTTAGGCTTCACAAGCAAGCGCTTAACTGCTAAGCCATTTCTCCAGCCCTGAACATACATTTTAAGTGGTGAACTATGACATTCTCTGTGAAGTCAAGAAGACAAGGGTATCTGATCACAGTGCCTTCTGTTCAAGGTTTTTGGAGCATCCAGCCAATAAAACAAGAAAGTAACCAAATATCGAAAGGAAGAAATCAAAACCAGGCATGGTGGCATATATCTTTAATCCCAGCACTCAGGAGGCCAAGATAGGAAGATCACTATGATTCAAGGCCATCCTGAGACTACATAGTGAATTCCAGGTCAGCATGGGCTAGAGTGAGACTCTACCTAAAAAAGAAAAAGAAAGAAAGAAAGAAAAAGGATAAAAGGAATAAGACTTTTGAACACAGAAAACAGGAAATGCACTAATAAAACATGTTTCAGTCACATCAGTGGTAATAAAATTCAAGACACCTAAGAGTAAATCTCATTAAGGACCAGAGAAATAGAGAAAATTATGAATGGCAATATTTAGTAAAAATATCTAAGGAGGGCTGGAGGGATGGCTTAGCAGTTAAGGCATTTGCCTGCAAAGCCAAAGGACCCAGGTTCAATTCCCCAGGACCCACATAAGCCAGATGCAGAAGGTGGCGCATGCATCTGGAGTTCCTTTGCAGTGGCTGGAGGCTCTGGCATGCCCATTCTCTCTGTCTGTCTGCCTGATGGTCTCTCTCTTTCTCTCTCTCTCAAATAAATATATAAATAAATAATTTTTAAAAATATCTAAGGACCTGGGTGTGGTGGTGCATGTCTTTAATTTCAGTACTTGGGAGGCAAAGGTAGGAGGATCACTGTGAGTTCAAGGCCAGTCTGAGATTACATAGTGAATTCCAGGTCAGCCTGACCTAGAGTGAGACTCTACCTCAAAAAAAAAAAAAAAAAATCTAATAGGGGTTGAGGGGATGGCTGAGCGGTTAAAGGTTCTTGCTCCCACAAGCCTGCAGACCTGAGTTCAATCCATAGCACCAATGGAAAGCCAGAGGCTAAGTGATGCACAGGTCTGTGACCCTAGTCACGCCTGGCAAAGGGAGATACACATACATGCACATGCACAAATAAAAATATTCAAATCTAATAATAGATCTGCTTCTACTTCTAGCTGTACATTAGTATATTAGTATAACTACTCTCATTTCCAAGTTTCAAAACTACAAACATCACCGGGTGTGATGACGTACACCTTTAGTTGCAGCACTGGGGAGGCAGAGGTCGATGGATTGCCATGAGTTTGAGGCCAGCCTGAGACTACACAATGAATTCCAGGTCATCTTAGTAGAGTGAGACCCTAACTTAAAAAAAACCTAGCTGGGCGTGGTGGCTCATACCTTTAATTCCAGCACTCAGGAGGCAGAGGTAGGAGAATAGCTTTAAATTCAAGGCCACCCTGAGACTCCATAGTGAATTCCAGGTCAGCCTGGGCTAGAGTGAGACCCTACCTTGAAAAACCAAAAAATAAAATAAAAAAATAACCCCCTAAAACAACAAAAACCATGCAAACATCTTTGTATCTTCTAAGCAATGTGTCAGCAAAGCTGTCACAACATGCGTCATTCAGAACAGATACAGGATCAGAGTTGGAAACACCTTTTTCTCACAAGGTAGCAAGTGGGCCTTGGGTATGAAGGACTCTTACCTGACATTTCTATCAGTTAGCTGATACAGGAAGTGCTTAGCAGATGATTCTGTTCCGATAAGACAAAGTTGAGGAAATAAAAAGAAATCTATGTGAAAATTTTTATAAAAATAAATGGGTATTAGAAACGAGGAGGGTGGGTTATCAGAAGATAAAGAAGAGAGCAATCCCTCAAAAGTAGAAAGCACATTTACAATGATCAGGAATCGGGTCCCGGAATGGGTCAGAAATGGGATCACTGGTACATTGGAGATATTCATTGCCATCTCACAGGCAATTTAACCCTCCATAGCCAAAGCCTGGAGAGTTCCTGAAGTGCTAGTCAGTCACTGGAACGCTACTAGAACCCTATTTGATATGTTGATTCCTAAGGGAAAATCTAAACAGAAACTGGCTGGAATGAACCATTCTCTCTTTATCTCTCTCAGCTTACAAATAAATAAATAAATAAATAAATATGTTTTAAAGTGACAGAGAAATAAGGCCGTCAAACAGGAGAATGTCTTTTAGAAAGGAGAGATGTATTTTATTATCTTAATTACTTGGCTATTTTGAGACAGGCTCTCACTCTAGCCAGGGCTGACCCGGAACTCACTAAAGCGCAGCTCCTCTTACCTCAGCCCCCTCAAGTGTGAGCCACCATGCCTGGCTTAGAAAGGAGAGATTTTATTTGTTTATTTATTTTGGTCTTTTTTGAGGCAGGGTTTCACTGTAGCCCAGTCTGACCTGAAACTCACTCTGTATATCCAGGATGGCCTTGAACTCATGGTGATCCTCCTACCTCAGTGCTGGGATTATAGGCATGTTTGTGCTGGAGAAAAGGATTTATTTTTATTTTATTTTTTTTTTTTTTAGTTTTTCTGAGGTAGGTTTTCACTCTAGCCCTGGCTGACCTTGAATTCACTATGTAACCTCAGTGTGGCCTTGACCTCATGGTGATCCTTCTATCTCTGCCTCCTGAGTGCTGGGCTTAAAAGTGAGTGCAGCCACCATGCCCAGTTTGAAAGGAAGTATTTTAAAAAATTCCTTCACACACACACACACACATACACAGAGAGAGAGAGAGAGAGAGAGAGAGAGAGAGAGACAGACAGACAGACAGACAGACAGACGGACAGAATGGTCATGCCAGGGCCTCTAGCCACTGTAAATGAACTCCCTTGTGAATCTGGCTTACATGGGTACTGGGGAATCAAACCTGGGTCCTTAGGCTTCATAGGCAAGTGCCTTAACCTCTAAGCCAACACTCCAGCCCATAAAGGAGTTTTTTTGTTTTGTTTTGTTTTGTTTTGCTTGTTTTTCTAAGGTAGGGGTCTCACTCTAGCTCAGGCTGACCTGAAATTCACTATGTAGTCTCAGAGTGATCCTCCTACCTCTGCCTCCAAGTGCTGGGATTAAAGGGATGTGCCACCACGCCTGGCTTCTACAAAGGATTTTAAAGGAAAGTTAAGACCAGCTCTGATAATGTCACTATAGTTCTCTGAAGAAATACTATAGATTAGTATACATATACAGGCATATATGCAGTAAAATGTTGACAGTGGCAACACAAATTCAGTCCCAGAGTACCAAGGACTGCTGCTCTCTGGGGGAACTGAAAGGAGAAGAGAAAGCAGACATCTTTTAGATGAACAGTTTAAAAAAAAAACAAAAAACAACCCTAGGCAGGGACAGTCAGAAGCAAATCTAAAAGCCAATAGCCTTTGAATTTTTTTATTTTTTATTTTTCGAGGTAGAGTCTCACTCTAGCTCAGGCTGATCTGGAATTCACTATGTAGTCTCAGGGTGGCCTTGAACTCATGGCGATCCTCCTACCTCTGCCTCGGGAGTGCTGGGATTAAAGACGAGTGCCACCACACCCGGCTAGCCACCAGCTTTTTACTCAACAAAGTAAAATGGAGTCTGGGGAGGAATGAGGATGAAAACCAGTCAGCTGCAGACTGCCAACCTCATTAGGCCAGTGAGGTATCATTAGAAAAAATCTCAAGGCACAAATCCAGCAACAGATAATGAACCTGGCCTTTGGCTTTCTAGATATTGCTCTTTGAACCAGACATGTTATCAATATTTAAAATTGATTTATAGAATTTAAAGTCCAGGAATTGTGGAAGCAAAAATAATTATGTTCTGTAAAGTTACCCAAAACTTGCTGATATAAGTATTTAAAATGGTACCACTGCTTGTCCTAAATTAAGCCTTCTAAACCAAAACCTAAAGCTAAATGAGAGTACAGAGTATAAATTGTGTTTATGACCAAGAAATTTAGATTTTATACAAACCTGCCATTATTTTAAGTGCAGTTGAATTGTTAGGAAAAAAAAAAGCCCAGACTTCAAATATTCCAGCCACATTTATTCCTGAAACAGAAGGAGGCTTCTCTGAAGGTTTTTTTTCCAGGTTTACCAGTTAATAGTGGTCAATCCAAAAATAAATGCATGAGGTCTTTACTAAGCACACTCAACAGCATGCCAAACAGCAGTTGGTGTAAGGCGGGGCTCCGCCTTTTCCCAAACCGTTTCTCAAATGGCCCCCACCCACATTCTCCATCTCCCAACTAGAAAACTAATTAGGATTCCAAATTTGACCGTTAAATGGGGAGGGAGATCTGGTCCTAGGCCAGGATTTCTTGAACATCAAACGGCTCCTCTGTCGTGCTAGTGAAGCCGGTGGAAGAGCGGCCCTTCAGGACTGTTTGGTCCTTTGACTTGCTAGGGGATAGTGTTTGGTCTCATTTGTCTGAGAGGGAAGGCGGCTTGCACAAATTACAAACTCTGAAAAGATAAAACTTTTTTTAAAACAAACCAAAACATGGCTTGGAATCTGAATACTTTGTTTTGTTTTGTTTTTTGTTTTCCGAGCTAGGGTCTCACTCTGGTTCAGGCTGACCTAGAATTAACTATGTAGTTTCAGGGTGGCTTCGAACTCACGGCGATCCTCCTACCTCTGCCTCCCAAGTGCTGGGATTAAAGGCGTGCGCCATCTAGCCCAGCTCCGAAGCAAATATCTTTATATGAACTGTTATTACCATGGTGACACGAGGGTACTTGAGTGCTTCCCTTCAAGACTCTTGGTTGCAGCTAGGCAACAGTGCAGGGTGCCTTCTTTAGTTACCATGACAACCAGAATCAGAAGGGCTTTTATAACAGAAACCAGCTTCTGAAAATGCTTCTGTGAATCGCACTGAATGTTGATGATGCAAGCTTGTGTGTGCAGATTCTCAAACATCGCCCCCCCCCAATCATTTTAGTATAAGCACTTTGACACGCTCATTTAAAATCTTAACTTGGGACATAATTTTTGTTCGGTTGGTTTTGTTTGTTTTCCTTTTGCCTGGGAGTGCAAACGCGATTTGTTTAATTTCCCAACGTGTTCTGATTACACAGCGCTTGTTATTTTGAAACGGGATGCGGCCGGGATGGAGGAGGGAGGGCCGCAGAGCGGGGGAGCCGGCCGGAGGGAGGGAGGGACGGCAGTCTCGGGTCAGGCCACCGGCGCGGCCGCGGCCGAGGTGGACGCTCAGCAAAGGCTCCTCCCGCAGCCCTCGCCGGCACTGCCTGGAAGGCCACCTGGAAGAGGAGTCCTCACTGCTGGAATGCCCAGGGCCGCGTCCTTCTCCAGGAGGGCGTGCGTGCCAGGTCTCAGCGCTGGCCCCGCCACGCAGGAGGTCAGCCGTGGTCACGAACCCAGGCTGAGCGTGCGCGGGACAGGATCCGGGCCGCCCACCCCGGCCCCGGCCCCGGATCACCACACCTCCTCTGGTCCCCGGACCCCGGCCCCGGCCCCGGCTCACCACACCTCCTCTGGTCCCCGGACCCCGGCCCCGGCCCCGGATCACCACACCTCCTCTGGTCCCCGGACCCCGGCCCCGGTCCCGGATCACCACACCTCCTCTGGTCCCCGGACCCCGGCCCCGGCTCACCACACTTCCTCTGCTCCCCGGACCCCGACCCCGGGTCACCACACCTCCTCTGGTGCCCGAACCCCGTACCCCGAGCCCCGGACCACACCTCCTCTGGTCCCTGAACCCGGACCCTGAGCCCCGGATCACACCTCCTCTGGTCCCCGGACCCCGGATCACACCTCCTCTGGTCCCCGAGCCCCGGATCACACCTCCTCTGGTCCCCGAGCCCCGGCCCCCGAGCCCAGCCCCCGGCTCTCGGTGGGCGCTCCGGGCGCGCGGCCGGGACCGCGTGCTGGCGGTGGGCTGCAGCCCCGGCGGCGCCTAACCCCCAGGCCCGCGTCGCTCGCCGCCTACCTGGGAGCGGCTGGCTGCTGGGTCGGCGGTCCGGGCGCGCACGTCCGCGGTCCGGCGCCTTCTCCCCGGGTTCGGCGCCCTGCCGCGGGTCCCGGCGGGCCAATCCGCAGCCGGGGGCTGGCCGGGGGCGGAGCCGCGCCGGGCGGCCGCAGGGAGGCGAGGGCGGCCGGGCTTCCCGGTCCTCCGGCGGCGGTGCCCGGGCCTACCCGCTCCGGAGCCGGGCGCTCCCCGGCGAGTCCGCAGGCCCCGCCGCGCGGGCGGAGGAGCGATCGCCACCCTCTCTCGGCCTGGCGCGGCTCGCAGCGGCCGGAGCCGGAGCCGGAGCTCGGGCCGCGGGATCCCGGCTCCCGGCTGCTCCTGCTCCCCGCTGTGACCTGGCTAACGGGAGGTGCCCGGCGCGTTCCTCCCGTTTACCGGCAAGGAAGCCAGACCTCTGCACTGAATGCAGAGGGGGGAGCTTGATTCACAGAATACAAAGCCTAGGGGGTATTGTTGAAACCAAGCCCCCGTTTGCAGAGAAGGAAGCTTGCGACCGGGGAGATCAGTTGCCTTAGGCAGGCTCACACAGCTGGTTAGTGGCAGAGTCAGATCTAGACATAAGCTCCGTGGACATCTTCCTTCTCTTACCCCCAGCCGGTGCTTTCAAGCGTGCCTGGACGCTATGTACACAAGAAAAACAGCCTATATCTAAAACGCATTGACGGTAAACATCAGGAGAGCCAGTGACGCCTATATTCTACTTGCCAGGCACTGTAACAAATACTTTTACAGACTAAATCTGAGCTGGGGGGTCTGTCATGACCACCCATTTTAGCAGATGGGGAAACTGAGGCAGAGACCAGGTATGTGATGTGCTCCAGGTCACACAGCAACAGAATGCTTGTGCTGGGACCCAGATTCAAGTGTGACACCAGACTCCACTCTTGTGCATCCCGGCCTGCCTGCTGACTGAGCTTTGCAGGGCTCCGAGCATGCAGGGCTAGACATAGCCCTTGCACGGCGCCGTGCCCGGACCCTGAGTAGGAGAGCCACAGGTGTCTCCTGCTTTGTGAGTGATCGTCTACTAGCGAATGATACGGGCTCTCTGAGAAAACGATTTGTATGTAAGGAGAAAGACAATTTTCTTTAAAAAAATTTGTGTGAGAGGGAGAGAGAGAGGGAGGGAGGAGAGAGACAGTGAGAGACTGGGTGCGCCAGGGCCTCTAGTCATTGCAAATGAACTCCAGACGCATGCGCCACCTTGTGCATCTGGCTTTACGTGGTTCCTGGGGAATCAAACATCAAACCCCTGTCCTTAGGCTTTGCAGGCAAGCGTCTCAACCGCTGAGCCAGCTCTCCAGCCCCAAATTTTCATTCATTCATTCATTCTTTTTTTTTTTTTTCTAAGTAGGGTCTCACTCTAGCCCCAGCTGACCTGGAATTCACTGTGGAGTCTCAGGGTGGCCTCGAACTCACAGCAATCCTCCTACCTCTGCCTCCCGAGCGTGCTAGGATTAAAGGAGTGCGCCACCATGCCCCACAATCTTTTCTTTTTCTTCTTCTTTTTTTTTTTTAATATGAAACGCTTCACGAATTTGAGTATCGTCCTTATGCAGGGGCCATGCTAATATCAGTATCATTCAAATTTTAGTATATGTGCTGCTTATTTATTTGAGAGTGAGAGAGAAAGAGGCAAGTATATATGGACAGAATGGGCACACCAGGGCCTCTAGCCACTACAAATAAATTCCAGATGCATGCGTCACCTTGGGCATCTGGCTTACATGGAAATTGAACCTGGGTCCTTAGGCTTTGCAGGCAAGTACCTTATCTACTAAGCCATCTCTCCGGCCATTTCTTTCTTTCTTTTTTTCTATTTATTTCAACAGAAGCTACAGTCTTTGTTTGTTTTCATTTTTTTAAATATTTATTTATTTTGGTGATTTTTTTTTTCTTTTTTGGTTTTTCGAGGTAGGGTCTCACTCCAGCCCAGGCTGACCTGGAATTCACTATGGAGTCTCAGGGTGGCCTCGAACTCACGGTAATCCTCCTACCTCTGCCTCCAGGGTGCTGGGATTAAAGGTGTGTGCGCCACCATGCCTGGCTTTATCTTTTTTTTTTTTTTTTTTTTTTTGAGGTAGGGTCTCACTCTAGCCCAGGGTGACCTGGAAGTCACTTGGTAGTCTCAGAGTGGCCTTGAACTCATGGCAATCCTCCTACCTCTGCCTCCCAAGAGCTGGGATAAAAGGCCTGTGCCATAGCACCCAGCTTGTTTTGATGTGTGTGTTGTGGTGTATGTACATGTATGTGCAGAGAATGTGTAACCCCTGCTCATGTATGCAGAGGCCAAAGGGAGACATCAAGTGTCCTGTCATGTTTCTACTTTACTTCCATGAGACAGAGTCTCTCACTGAGCCTGGAGCTGCTGTTTCTCAGTTGGACTGGTTGGCCCCAAAGCCCCAGCAATCTTCATGTCTCTGGGCCCCTCAGCACTAGAGTGACAAGTGGGTGTGGCCATGCCTGACTTTTACATGGTTAAACTCAGATCCTCCTGTGTGTTCAACAAGCACTCCTAACCACTCAGTTATCTCCCCAGCCCCAATAGGATTTTCTTAAAACAAAAATAAAACAAACAAACAAACAAAAGCGGTTAGTTCCAGTTCCTAGCTACTGTGAAACTTAATTCTTTGTACAGTTTTTAAATAAAAATTTTGTCTATGTGCTAAAATAATATAAAATACAGGGTAAAGGCAGTGAATGGGATAAAATTTAATAGGAAAATTGTTCAGAAACCTAGAACCCCAAACCCCCAACCTGACATGAAGTCTTAGTAGTAAAGGCCCTCACCTCACATCCTCACAGAGCAAGGAAAACAACCGTATTTATCGAAAATCACTTCTCCTAAAGCCCATTGCCAGGACCCCTCCCACACCAGTCCTCTGGGCTGCTGCTAGAATTTCTATCCATCACAACTCTTCCTTCCTGCCTGCCTGCCTTCCCCTCGGGCCTTAGGAATCCTGCCAGCCATAGAAGATTGAGCCACATTCAATTCCTTTCATTTGAGAAAGTGCTACTTTTTTTTTTTTTTTCTACAAAAATCCATTCAAAGCTGGGTGTGGTGCATGCCTTTAATCCCAGCACTCAGAGGCAAAGGTTAGGAGGATTGCTGTGAGTTTGAGGCCACTCTGAGACTACATAGTGAATTCCAGGTCAGCCTGGGCCAGAATGAGACCCTACCTCGAAAAACCAAAATCCAATCAGCAATAGGTTGACTAGAATGTAACACTATAGAGAGGTATTTAAAAAAAGTTTTTATAAAGACCAAGCCTTGCTATGTAGTACAGGTTGACCTTGAGCTTGCGTCAGTCCTCCTGCCCCGGGAGCAGTTATTACAAATATGTACCACCGTGTTCACCTTGAAAAATATCTTGATTTGCATCCAGGCATGGTGGCACATGCTGGACTAGAATGAGACCCTACGTTGAAAACCAAAACAATAAATTAAAAATATCTTGACCTTTCGGGGTTGGGGGCACACACCTTTAATCCCAGCACTCAGGAGTCAGAGGTAGGATTGCTGTGAGTTCAAGCCACCCCGTGACTACAGAGTGAATTCCAGGTCAGCCTGGGCTAGATTGAGACGCTACCTCAGGAAAAAAAAAAAAAAATCTTGATTTGCATAGTACGAGGAAATACTTTCTACATTGAAGTGAAAACAAAAGTTTCAAACTTTTAGTTTGAAGTACAAGTATGATACATATGGCTAAAAGGAAATACTAGAAAATGTGTTTCATTACCTGACATGATTTAAAAGGACTTAATAGAGCTGGAGAGATGGCTTACCGGTTAAGCGCTTGCCTGTGAAGCCTAAGGATCCGGCTCAAGGCTTGATTCTCCAGGACCCACGTTAGCCAGATGCACAAGGGGGAGCACACGTCTGGAGTTCGTTTGCAGTGGTGGAGGCCCTGGCACGCCTATGTCTCTCTATCTGCCTCTTTCTGTCTGTCGCTTTCAAATAAATAAAAATAAACAAAAACTTTAAAAGGACTTAATACCTCCACATATTTTCAGTTTTCGACAATACATATGTGTGTAGGAAAAATATTTTAATGCCACAAAATTTTTTTAAAGGAATTTATGAAAATGTTAGGAAGTTCCATGATTATTGAGAAGCTAAGGGAGACTTAGTTTTCTAACTCCTGCTCCTCTGTATTGGCTGAGAGGAAGTCAATGCTTCATCACCAAGTGGTTTTTTGAAAATATTTTTTTTATGAGAGAGAGAGAGGAAGGGAGGGAGGGAGGGAGAGAGAGAGAGGGAGGGAGGGAGAGAGGGAGGAGGGGAGGGAGGGAGGGAGAGAGAGAGAATATATTATGGGAGCGCTGGGGCCTGCAAAATCCAGATGCACGTGCCACTTTATGTATCTGGCTTCTATATGTGTATTGGGTAATCAGACCCAGGCCATTAGACTTTGCAAGCAAGCACCTTTAAACTGCTGAGCCAGGTCTCCAGCCCAGGTGATTATTTTTATTTATTTGAGAGAAACAGAGAAAGAGGGAGAGAATGGGTGTGCCAGGGTCTGGGACTACAAAGACCTTGTCTTTAAAAAACAAAAAACAACTCAAAAAAGGAGAGAAAGCCCCAAACTCATAATCTGTTAACTTGAGAGCTGGGCGTGGTGGCACTCACCTTGAATCCTAGCATAGATTAAATACCATGCTGAGGTAGGGTGAGTTCAAATACAGCGTGACTAGAGTTCCAGGTCAGCCTGGGAGACAGCTGAGACCCTGACCCCCCCCCCCCCAAAAAAATAAAAACTTGAGTTTTAAGTCCCTTTTGTTAGTTTGTATAACATGGATGTCTTTTTTTTTTAAGTTACTTGAGAGAGGGAGGGAGAATGGGTACGCCAAGGCCTCCAGCTGTTGCAAACTACAGAAGCATCTGGCTTATGTGGGTCCTGGGGAATTTATGTGGGTCCTTTAGCTTTGCAGGCAAGTGCCTTAACCACTAAGACATCTCTCCAGCCCCAGGTGACTTTTTGTGAGGCAAGGTCTTAATTCTAACCCAGGTTTACCTAGAACTCAACTCTGTAGCCCCAGGGTGGCCTCAAACTCGTGGCAATATGCCAAAGCAGCCTCTAGAGTGCTGGGATTAAAGGTGTGTACCACACTAGGCTTCCAGCCTAGATGACTTTTAAAATTTTTATTTGAGACACAGAGAGGGAGAGACAATGGGCACCCCAGAGCCTCCAGCCACTGCAAATGAACTCCAGACACATGTGCCACCTTGTGCAGCTGGCTTACATGGGGCTTAGAGAATTGAACCTGGATCCTTAGGCTTCACAGGCCTTAACCACTAAGCCCCCATGTGATTTTAATGTAAGAGAAATTTGTGCTTTGCTTTGATATTGTTAATGGCTAAAAGTTCAGAATTCTGAGTCAGAATTTCATCTTGCTATAGTTGTATGAGTCTTGATTCAGGCTGCTTTTCGTTTCAGTTCCCTCACCTGTAAGAGGAGCTGTTGGGATAATAAATGCAATGAAGTTCCCAACAATGGTAGATTTTTAGTCTGAAGAGGATGGATAACTGAAATGTGATCCTTTTATCCTGTGACTGAGGAATTGGAGCCCTGGTGTGGTCAGAACACCTCTAGGATTCTCTCATTTTCTGGTTAAGACAACTTTCTGGATGTTGGTACTCACCTTCCACCTCCTTTTTAAGGACATGAGCATCTTGAAGCCCTCCAGGCTCTACCTCCCATCACAGGGCTGGAGTTCTGGAAGCCTTACCATGGGGCCTGGGGATACAAACTAGCCCTCATGATCAAGCAGCAAACACTTAGCTTTATCCACTGAACGATCTCCTCACCCCCTGAATCACTTTGAAAACGGTATTTATCAAAACCTTTTTGTTCTTTACTCCAAATTTTTTATATAAAAATATTTTATTTGCAAGCACAGACAAACAGAGATATTGTCAGGGACCCTACAAGAACCTTTTTAAGGTGCTGGGGAGATGGTTCACTGGTTAAAGCACTTGCTTGCAAAAGCCTGAAGGTCAGGGTTCAATTCCCCAATAACCACATTAAGCAAAATGCACATAGTAGTGCATCCCTCTGGGGTTTGTTTTGAGGTAGTGAGAGGTCCTGGCACACCCATCCTCCTCCCCCCTCCTTAAATAAGAATATTTATAAAAGAACCTAGGCTGGGCATGGTGGCACATGCCCTTAATCCCAGCACTCCAAAGGCATAGGAAGATCAGAGTTCGAAGACAGCCTGGGACTAGAGAAAGTATCAGATCAGCCTAGGCATGAGTGAGAATATTTTCAGCACTCAAAATTCATTAGAGGGCTGAAGGGATGGGTTAGTGCTTAAGGTGCTTGCCTACAAAACCAAAGGACAGGTTCAATTCCTCAGGACCCACATAAGCCAGATGCAGAAAGTGGCACATGTGGCTGGAGGTCCTGGCACGCCCATTCTCTCCTTTCACAATAAATAAAAATTAAAAGAATATTCAAAATTCATTAGATACTAGCTGGCATTTTACATGTCTGAGGTCACTATCTGCAATGATTAAAAGAAAATCTACATCCAGGTATGGTGGTGCACACCTTTAATCCCAGCACTGGGGAAGCAGAGGTAGGAGGAGCGCCATGAGTTCGAGGCCACTCTGAGACTATACAGTGACTTCCAGGTCAGCCTGAGACCTTGCCTTAAAAAAACAAACAAACAAACGATATATATATATATATAATTTAAATTTACTTATTCTATTTGAGAAAGAAGCAGAGAAAGGCAGAGTGGTTTCTAGCCACTGCAAACGAACTCCAGACACACGTGCCCCCTTGTACATCTGGCTTATGTGGGTCCTGGGGAATCGAATTTAGGTCCTTTTGGCTTTGCAGGCAAACACCTTAATCACTAAACCACTTTTCCAGCCCCACAACCTTCTACTTTTCCCAGCCCCTTTTTATTCCTTGATGTGTCTTAACCAACTTCCAAGTGTATTATGAGATGTGATACTGATTAATATCAGACGTACCAAAAGATGTTAGTTACAGTTTATGCAAGAAATGAACTGACTTTTTAAGTGTGATATAAGTGGAGAAGGCACTTGTTTAAAAGAAACAGGCTCTGCTCCAAGTACTCCACTTGCTGTTGTGTTCACCATGGAAGCACCACAAAACATATGAACAACGTCCCTTTGATGAGTTACTTTTTAAGAGTAAGAGGTGTATTAAGCAATTTTTTGAAATTCACAAATGAATCATGTTAATACAGATGCAAAAATAAATAAAATAACTCCAATACATACCAAGTTTCACACTGGCAATTAAAAAAAATGAGCCATGAACACATAACTTTAAAATTTACTTTAAAAATGTAAAATATCTACCAATATTTAACAGGTAAAGAAAATAGCATATTGATTGTATGCGGTTATATTTTATTTTCCAAATAATACTGATTAAAAATATTTACACACCTACTTTTAAATCCACAGTTTAGCACTCTTATTTGTATGGCTTTAAAAATTATAGCACAAGATCTTTTAATATTAAGGATGGGGAAAAAAAAAAGAGTCCATTCAAAACAAAGCCTGATATATTATATACATGTTTTTCTCTGTACTTTATTTTAAATACATTAATTTTAAATGACACTCATCTTTTTTGTTTCATCTGGTGGTAAAATACTAGTGCAACTTCTTATCAAAATAATGTTTACCACAGATGTAAATGAATTTTCCCAATTGAAAATGGCCCTTTAGCTGCCATTAAATGAAAAATTTCAACGTAACTTAAATGAGAAATTGGTAGTCATTATAAAATAGGAAAAAAATAGCATTGTTTACATTGTTCCTTACAACACAAACTTTGAAAGAACCAGAGATGTTTTATAGAAGCTTAATTGGCTTTGAAAAGGCACATGGGTGTTTTTTTTTTTCTTTTAAAACATTCTGGAAATTTTGCCACCACCACCCTGTTTGTTGCAGACAGTATCTGTGAGGAATGGGTAGACACGAATGTTGTTCAAAAGAAAGCCAGACCCAAAATTTAACTGCACAGTAACAATGCACTTTTCTTCATGCAGCCTTGTTTCATATTCAATTGTCTAACATGCATTAGAATACATAAGCTTGTATTCTAATGATTTTAATGTTTGATTTTATAATATGGAAAGAATCTGAGGACAGACAGGACCTGGGGAAGAGAAAAGGGAGACCCTTACTCACAATGAAAATAGATACATTCGTACCCAACTATATAGTAAGAATATAATCCATTTAAGTTACCAGAAATATACTTCTTGAAGCTTCCATTTGTTACGAGAAATAGCCCCATTCTGTGGCATTAAATGGAAAGAGGGGCATCAGTTTCAGTAAAAACAGTTTAGCACAACAAGAAATAGTTCAACTTTGGTCCACTTATCTGTTAGCTCAAGGACAAGTCACACAGCAAAATGTAAATTTAAAAATATATTCCTGCTACTTCATTCTAAAACTGGCATAGCTGTTCTGTCTTTCTCTGCTTTCTCAGCTTGGGAATATATTCTTTGTTTGGTCTCCAATCTCTCAGCACCTTCTTGATCATCTGTGGCAGCCTCAGCAGCATCTGTCTGGCTAGGCTCTCTCTCCTCTTGGGCCATGATTTCAGGGGTCATGTGATCCAGGTCTGCTTCTAGAAGCTCAGTTTGTACTTCAACAGGCATCTGATTTACCCGTTCAACATGCAGCTCCTCCACACGTACTTCAGTGCCTTCTTCAGTCTGAATTCGACCCACTTCGAGATAACTCACTTGGACCTGCTCTGGAAGCTCATTCGTATGTGAGTGGCGTACTTGGCTGTCCTGGAGCAGATCTGGATGAACTTGTTCTACAGTCACTTGTGCTGAGTCCACCTGGACCTGTAGCAATGGTAACACGTGCACCTTCCCAACCTGTTCTATGATAGTCATCGACGTCACTGGCTCTGTCTGCACACGCGTTTCTACCGAAAGGACTTCTTCAGTCACCAGACGCTCTGAAATATTGTGAGCGTCACTAAGATGCCTCCTTAGTTCATTTCCTTGCATAAACCACAAGTCACAAAGAGTACAATGGTTGGGTTTATCTCCAGTGTGTATTACCAAGTGATCTTTGAACTGGTCCCAGCTGTTAAACACACTGTTACAGACCTGAAATAATCAAATAAATGTCAACAATATTTACTACTTACTTGAGGA
The DNA here is from genome assembly GCF_020740685.1 of Jaculus jaculus. Classification (NCBI taxonomy): domain Eukaryota; kingdom Metazoa; phylum Chordata; class Mammalia; order Rodentia; family Dipodidae; genus Jaculus; species Jaculus jaculus. The sequence continues at coordinate 28,485,611 of NC_059121.1, forward strand.
AATCTGGCTACATTTATTTATTTTCTGAAAAAGAATAACATACTAAGGGCCAGAGTTTAGCTCATTGGTAGAGTAATGGCCTAGCATGCACAAGGCACTCAATCCCATCCACAGCACCATCATAATAAAAAATAAAAATAAAAGAAATGAAGGAAGCAAGGCAAGAAAACACTGATAAAAGCTGAAGGTATAGCTTAGTCAAAAAAGTATCTGCCTGGTATGAATGAAGCTCTGGGTTTGATTTCCAGTACTGCCAAAAAACAAAACAAAACAAAACAAAACAAAACAAAACAAAACAAAACAAAAAACCCAAAAAACAAAAACCAAAAAAACAAATTGACTTTGATAAGCTGGGAGTCTCATGAAAATGTTATGAATATGGTATTCATAGTATCTAGTGCAAGCTACTTCATATTGTTTCTATTTGATCATTAAAAATCACACATGAAAAATTGCATTCTGGTAAACATTTCAATATTGCCCTAGTGAAGTACCAAACATAAAGTAACAGCCTTGTAATTTCTCTTACAAGACTTAGACATAATTTGGTATAAAAACATACAAATGGATGAAGACACAGTTACAGCTTGTTTGCTTTTCCTGTCCCTCTTCCGAATTCTACCCATTGCTCTACAGTTAAGGAAAACTGTGGTTCTTAAGAAAAAAAGTAACTGTAATTTGAAATACAGTATTTGTTGACATCACTGTCATCCAGGGTTGAGTAAAAGAACTATTCTAACTTGCCCTCCCCCCCAACACAATGTTATTCCTTACTTGTCTTTCCAAGGCTCTATATCTTTACTTGAGATTCTGATGCTACTTGACTTACAATGGAATGGCATCCTGATACACCCATTGTAATGTTGTAAGTCAGAAATGCACTGCATACACCTAACCTCTTGGACAGCATAGCTTAGCAAAGCTGTTCACCCTTGTGATCACAAGGCTGACTGGAAGCCAGGGCTTGCTGATGCTACTGCTGCTTAGTATTACAAGATAGAATTGTAACTATTCAGGAAAAGATGAAAATTCAGAATGCAAATGATTTCTATTGAACGCTTCTGTACCATTGACAAGCCTGAAAATTAAGCCGAACCTTGGTAAATCAGGAATTCTTTACTCTGCTCTTCTAGTGACTGCAACTAAATTCCTTTGGCAAGAACAAAACACACATACCTGACACTCATAAAGCTTCTTCCTTCCCTTTTTTGCACCCACTCCAGTCTGGCATGCAGTGAGGTGACATTTGAGAGTGCTATTTCTAGCAAATCGTTCATGACAGTTTGAACATTCAAAAGGTTTTTCACCTATGAGAATAAAAATACATTGACAAATTAAGAAAATCAGTAAGACAAATTTATTTGAGTTTATTATGTCTTTCCTCTGGTAATTTTCTTTCATGTGGCTGGGGATTGAACCATACAGGCTTCACGTTAGGCAAGTGCTCCATTTCTGAGCTACAACTCCAACCCCTTTATGTTTAACAACACAGTATTCTCTTTTCTTTTGTGCAGGTGTGTGTGCTTTCAAAAAAGGTCTTACTACATAGTGTGGCCAACTGGCCTGGAACTGTATAGGCCAGGCTAGCCTCAACTTGTGGTGATTCTCCTATCTCACCTCTGCTTGGATTACAGGCATGTACTGTCCTCCCCCAACCTCCAGCTTTTTTCTTTTTCAATGTAGGGTTTTACTTCAGCCCAGGCTGACCTGGCACTCTGTAGCTCCAGGATGGCCCTGAACTCACAGCAATCCTCCTACCTCTGCCTCCCAAGTGCTGGGACTAAAGGCACATGCAACCATGCCTGACTTCCCTTTCAAGGGCCTCTTGCCCCTGCAAATGAACCCACATTCCTGCGGCCTTCCCTGTCACAATGGATTTTATCTAGTCAAACTGAGCCAAAATAAATCCTTTGCTTATTTTTGTCACAGCAATGAGAAAACTAACTAGTATACTAATTGCTGCAATTACCTTTCTGTTGCTGGGACCAAAACATCTGACCAAAAGCACTGACGGAAGGAAAAGTTTATTTTGGCTTACAGTCTTAAGAGGAAGCTTTGTGATGGCACCAGAAAGCAGAGCTTGAACAGAGGCCAGACAACACCTCTATCACAGCAGGGAGGAAACAGCTGGGTAGGCTGAATGCTGGCAAAGGAAAGCTGGCTCTAAGCTCTCCTTTACAACACACCTCCTACAGCAAGCCACTTCCAAAATTGCCATCAGCTGGAGGCCAAGCATGAATTTATAAGGAACCTCCAATTCAAACCACCACACTAACATAAAAAGGTACTCGAGTTATGTTCTCAGTAAAAAAGCAAAGCCAGGAGTGGTGGCACATGCCTTTAATCCCAGCAATCAGGAGGCAGAGGTAGGATCACTGTGAGTTCAAGGCCACATGGAGCTAGAGCGAAACCCTACCTTGAAAAACCAAACAGCAAATTGCAAAACATGGTGCTAGTGTGGTCCTATTAAAAACCTATTCCGAGTATTTTAGAAAGGGAGTTAAAGAGTACTGTTATACAGGGTAGGGGCTGGGAGGTCTAGCTTTCTTCTTACCCCCTCCTCTTCAGTTCTGGGCTTGGAAATACGGGTACTGTGCATGCTTATTCACATGGCCTACAGCTGAGTGATACAGTCAGCCCCAACTGTCACATTTCACTGTAAAACTGTGCATTTCCCTTAGGTCAAAATCATGGCCAGGCTGGGATTGGTGGCTCCTGCGTTTAATGCCAGTACTTGGGAGGTTTAGGTAGGAGAAGCACCCTGAGCTCCAAGGCCTGCCCAGGCTACAGTGAGACACTGCCTCGAAACAAAAACAACAAACCCCTCTATTTTAGAGAAATGCATCACTAACCTTTCTGTAAACATCTCATGTTTTTACACACTTAACCAAGTACCAGAGCACATGTTAGGCGATGAGGATAAAAAGACAAGTGAGCTCAGCATGGAAGTGCAGCTGAGGCAAAAATATGCTGAGTCTGAAGCCATCCTAGGCAACTGCTGTACTTAAGAGGCACTTTATACATCTATCTTCTTGCATCTCCACAACAAAATAAACATTAAAAAGATGAAGAAGCTGAACTTTTAGAAATCTCCCTATCAAAGGCTAGGGCAAGAAAGGGAAATGCGTAACAATAAATGCAAAGCACTGGAGACCTGTCACAAGAGAGGTGAGGGACAAAAGGTTGCAGGCAGATAAGAAAGAACAATTCTGCCTGGAATAGAATGAGAAAAGGCAGAAAGAGGCTGACTTTAGCTAGAGGCACAGAAGTATAAAATGTCATGGTATATGAAGAGTAAAGGAAGGAGGGATCAATTAGCTGCTAGACTTGTCTTAGAATTCCAACTAAAATCAAAAACCCAGAGCTGGGTGGGTGGGTGGGGGGAGGGTGCACGCCTTTAATCCCAGCAATTGGGAAGCAGTGGTAGGAGGATCACCTTGAGTTCGAGGCCACCTTGGGACTACACAGTGAATTCCAGGCCAGCCTGGACCAGAGTGAGACCCTACTTTGAAAGAACGAGAGAGAGAGAGAAAGGGGGGGGGGGGAGAGAAAGAACCTAGGATTTAGGGAGTCCAAATTATTCTTGTAGTGGGTGTCCTGGGAAACATCCCAAGTTTTAGTTTAGGTATTCAGAGTACAATGAGGATATTCAGTAAATAATTCTGTAGCCAAATATATAGATATTAGAATAAGGGTCATTTTCAATGATAATAAAACTTCCAAGGCATATAAAATGCCTTATGTTGCACGATACCAAAATCAAGGACAGAATCCAGTGAAACACCAAGTGAAAAGAGCAGGTAGATGAGCTGACAGCAGAAATACAAATGGAACTGCCAAGTAGAAGAAAACAATGCGGAAGGAAGTTACAGTGCCTGTGGTATAGGGTCAGAAGTCAGCTTACCTGGGAGGGTGAACAGTGAGAAGCATGTTGGTGAAAACAGCACAGAGAATCAAGGGCTTAGGGGTGTTGCTCAGCAATAGAGTGCTCTACCTAGCACTTGCAGGGCCCTGGGCCAAACCCCTAGAGCCATGGGGTTAGGGTGGAGACTTCAAGCCAGCAGAAAAAACAAACAAACAAACAACAAACGAGACAGGGTCCTGTCTTGAGACAGGCATGGATTCAAGCTTGGTTTTTCAAAAACAGAAGAAAGCTACTTGAGATGTGAGTAGAAAGAAGGGTATGTCTTCTGCTAAAGTAAAGTGTGTGCAGATGGAGAAGCAACTAGAAAAAGTAAGTCAGGGGCTGGAGGGATGGCTCAGCAGTTGCCTGCAAAGTCTAACAACCTGTGTTCCACTCCTAGCACTTGGGAGGTGGAGTAGGGAAAATGCTGTGAGTCTTTAGGCCAGCCTGAGACTAATTCCTGGTCAGCCTGGACTAGAGCAAAGACCCTACCTTGAAAAACAAAACAACAAAAATAAACAAAAAAGATAAATAGGTACACAAAATTGCTAATTCAAAGTCTAATATGAACTGTCTCCAGAATTCTTCAGTAACTAATGAGTGATTTCTATTATACTGATTCCAGGATGAGAGGGAGGGTGGAGGGCTGTGGGTTTAAAAAAACCCCACATACAAGCAGGGTCCCATTAAGCAAGGAAATGTGCTCAGAACACAAGAAAGGGTATTTATGAGTATAATGAGGTTCCATTAAGATACAGAAACCAGAAATCTGGCAATAAATGGGAACAGCCTGGATAAAAGAGAATTTAAGGATAAGACAATATTTATAGAGAGCACTACTAAGAATTCAGAGGCAAAATACTAATAATGATAAGGTCCTCTGTGAGACCCAAATAATTAAGCAGACAGACTACATAATAAAACAGCTGTTTTCTTTCTTCTTCTTCTTTTTTTTTTTTTTTTGGTTTTTCGAGGAAGGGTCTCACTCTAGTCCAGGCTGACCCGGAATTCACTCTGTAGTCTCAGGGTGGCCTTGAACTCATGGCGATCCTCCTACCTCTGCCTCCCAAATGCTGGGATTAAAGACATGTGCCACCACGCCCGGCAGTGTTTTGGTTTTGAGGTAGGGTCTCACTCTTGCCCAAGCTGACCTGGAACTCACTCTGTAGCTCCAGGTGGCAATGAGCTCACAGTGCTCTTCCATTCAGCCTTCTTAAATGCTGGGATTGAAGTCCTGTGCGACCACATGCAGCTGAACTAGTTTTCATATAATTTAAAAAAATCAGGATATTTAACTATTTGGAATTAAATAAACTCCCTTTTGGTTTCAGAAACACTAGGATACATTTGTTTCTAAATGAAGTGGTTAAGTTTTGTAATTTTATTAGTATGTAACTTTTCATTATCTATGAAATCTATAAACAAATTATGAAAGCCTCTTTTTTGTCTGTGCTGGGATTAAAGGCATGCACCCACCATACCTGGCTATGAAACACCTTTTTTAAAAATTTGTTTTTATTTATTTATCAGAGTCAGAGAGATAAAGAATTGGGTGCAGCACCAATTCTTTCTGCAAATGAACTCCAGACACATGCACCACCATGTGCATTTGGCTTATGTGGGACCTGGAGAATTGAACATGGATCCTTCACAGACATGTGCCTTAACCACTAAACCACCTCTCCAGCGCATGAAGATCTTTTTAAAAAGCTAGCCGGGCGTGGTGGTGCACGCCTTTAATCCCAGCACTCGGGAGGCAGAGGTGGGAGGATTGCCATGAGTTCGAGGCCACCCTGAGACTCCATAGTGAATTCCAGGTCAGCCTGGGCTACAGTGAGACCCTACCTCGAAAAACCAAAATCAAAAAGCTAATTAATATTTGCCAAGAATTAAAATGCATATGACTATTTGACTTTGCAATTCTGCTAAAAAAATTAATTGGATATGTCTATAAAGGTAAAAATAAAAGGATGCTTGCTACAGCACGGATGGCAATAGCAAGTCTAACAAAAGTCTAGCATTTATTAATAGACAAAATTACAGTATACTCACAAATTAAAATATTACATAGTCATAAAGTTCAAACATTCATAAATATCTCATTTTTAGAAAAGGCTGACAATGGTGGCACATACCTGTACAGACCAGAAGACTGTACACAAAGAAATCTCATCAAGTAACTCACATATATATACTTGGAGGACAAAGTTAAGCTTGCTTGTGTGTTAGGTTCTAGAATTTATGACTACTTGAGCTAATTATGTTACCTAAGTTATCACATCATTTTGAGAGCAAAGACAAAGAACTTCAGCCCTGTGTGTTTATTCTGTAGTTGCACAGGATGTGGGGCTGTAGAGACAGCTCAGCTGTTAAGGCACTTTCCTGGAAAGCTGGAGTTCGATTCCCAGGACCCACATAAGCAGCACAGTGTGGCACACATGTCTGGAGTTCGTCTGCAGTGGCTAAAGGTCCTGGTGTAGCCATCTTCTCTGTCTTTTTTTGCCAGGCATGGTGACACACACTTTTAATGCAAGCATTCAGAAATACTATGAATTTGAGGCCAACCTGAGATACATAGTGACTTTCAGGTCAGCCTAGGCTAGCGTAAGACCCTACCTCAATAAATAAATAAATAAACAAGCACACAGGTTGTAAGAAGGCAAATTTAAAATCTGCCTGAGTGGTTTGTGTTATCAAGTAATTACACATATAAAAATGATCTAGGTATTCAAGATGAAATGCAAACTCATTTGAGGACTTGTGAAAACGCCTGCTGTCTCAGCCCCAGCTCTTGCTCCCCCTCCTCTCTCATCTTTAGACGACTTGCTGGTTGCCCGCCACGTGGCCAGCGAACCTTCCGGTCATGCACTCCTACTAGGGTACACCCTGCTACCACTAACTCGTGTGTGACTGAGTTGTTTCACTTTTTCTTGGAAACCTGTTTCCAGGCTACCTTCTTTTCTCTGAAAGTCATCATTATTGGGTAAAATTCCCTACATTCATCATAAACAAGAAGTGCAGAGATGTGCTTCTAGAGGATTCTGCTTACTACTACTAGCATTTAGTCAGTCACACTTTGATGGTGCCAGCATGCTTCACCTAACACGACTCATTTCTTTGAGGCACACGGCCTGGCAGGATAGCATTACCATTACCATTTTCCAAATTGAAGCCAAATTAGTGAAGGACAGAAAATAGCTAGACTTTGCATATCAGGCTGCAGATTACAATGCACATTTTAATAGCATATAACCAACCAAACCATTAATCTGAAAAGAAAAAAAAACTATGTAAAACAGAAAACTGAGTGGAGTGCATTATGTACTTTGGCAGGCAGGGACAGCATTATTTCCTATCTTCACACTGACACTTGTATACAGGAAAAGCAGATTACCTCTTAACTTACAATTTAACATTGTTTACTCATACTCTGCCTAAGTTCACTGGGCCAGTGATTACACACCTACTATCATCTTGTCATTAATTGCTGAATGAAGTTAACAGACAAAACTTGCTCTTGTGTTACACTGATCTTGGCATATGGCTGCAAAATTTATAACTAGTCAAGCAAACTAAGTTATCTCACATTATTATTTTTCTTTTTAATTATTATTATTTTAAGGTAGAGTCTCACTTTAGCCCAGGCTGACTTGGAATTCACAATGCAGTTATTCTCAGGCTGGCCTCAAACTCACAGCAATCCTCCCACCTCTGCCTCCTCAGTGTTGGGATTAAAGATGTGCATCACCATACCTATCTAGAATATCTGTTTTTAAGAATCAAAAATAGCTGGGCATGGTGGCGCACATCTTTAATCCCAGCACTTGGGAGGTAGAGGTAGGAGGACCACCGTGAGTTTGAGGCCACCCTGAGATTACATAGTGAGTTCCAGGTCAGCCTGGGCTAGAGTGAAACCCTATCTCAAAACAACAAAAACAAAAAAGGATTAAAAATATAAATATAGGTGATGACCAAATATAAATTACATTATTATCTATATTTGAAATCAAATTTAATATTTGTAAGCCAAATTAGTGTGCTATTTGTTGAAATGCATTGTGCAGATGCACCTGTGTTCCGTATGTGGTGTACGTGTTGAAATGCATTGTGCAGATGAACCTGTGTTCTGTATGTGTGCGTGTGTGCGCACTGCCTAATGCACCACACGAGGAGGCTGGAAGAGAAGGTTGGATACCCTCCTATCACTATTTGTGCAGATGCACCTGTGTTCCGTATGTGTGTGTGTGTTCACTGCCTAATGCACCCACACAAGGAGGCTGGAAGAGAAGGTTGGATACCTTCCTATCACTATTTGTGCAGACGCACCTGTGTTCCGTGTGTGTGTGTGTGTGTGTGTGTGTGTGTGTGTGTATGTGTGTGTGAACGCGCACTGCCTAATGCACCCACACGAGGAGGCTGGAAGAGAAGGTTGGATACCCTCCTATCACTATTTCATTTTATTTATTTAATGAACTAGAGAACCCCAGAAACTCTAGTCTCTCTGCTCTCCACAGAACTGGGGTTACAGCATGCACGGCCACACCTAGCTTTTTACAGCTGATGTAAAAAGCCAAGGGTGCTGAGAATCAAACTCATGCTGGCTCAGACCCCGTCAGGCCCTCATGCTTGAGCAGTAAGTGTTCTCAACTGAGCCATCTCCTGGTACCTTGATTCCATATTGATCCTTAAGCAAACGAAGATACTCTTTTTTATTTTTATTTATTTATTTTGTTTTTCGAGGTAGGGTCTCACTCTAGCCCAGGCTGACCTGGAATTCACTATGGAGTCTCAGGGTGGCCTTGAACTCGTGATGATCCTCCTACCTCTGCCTCCCGAGTGCTGGGATTAAAGGCCTGCACCACCACACCCGGCTATTTATTTAAACTAAGATACTCTTTCATGTCATGTATTTACTTAGCTCCCTAGTCCTCACAGCAAAAGTTTGGATGGTGAGGAATATCGAACTTTTTTTGAATCGATCTGGTTCCCCAGTTATCTACTAGTGTACTGCAAGTTACTAGAAGCTCTCCAAACTCCAACATGAGACTCTCAGCACTACAGAACATACCTGTGTTACATTTCAAATAGCCTTATCTGCTACATGTATGGAAGACTTGAGTACCAGTGTCTAGAAACCTGACACTTGGCAACTCCCAGTAACTGCTCTCTGCATACTCTTGTTCCAAAGGGTTTCTTAGGGCCTATCTAACATTGGGATTACTGGTGGCGGGCCCTGTGTCTGTCTGGCTTAGATCTAGCAAGGAATGCTTGGGAAGTAAGAGCAAGGATGATGAATCCAATAGATCTAGCAAGGAATGCTTGGGAAGTAAGAGCAAGGATAATGAATCCAATAGATCTAGCAAGGAATGCTTGGGAAGTAAGAGCAAGGATAATGAATCCAATAGATCTAGCAAGGAATGCTTGGGAAGTAAGAGCAAGGAAGATGAATCCACTAGGAAAAAAAAATACTAATAGGAGATGCAGAGCTATGAGGCCCAGAGGCACATGCCTAGGACCTCTCCCCTCTGGCATGGGATAGCTACCAGGACAAGAGTAAGAATAAATTCTTGAAACCTCAGCTCCTGTGACTGTTTACCAGTTCTAATACAGTTGCTATTGACAGAGGTGGAAAGAATGGTCATATTGTGCCTATCTACCAGGTCAAAATAGATGACAAAATACATGCAAAAAAAAAAAAGACAATTATGTCAGAGATTACATATGTACTTATCTATGTAAGTAACATATAACATGAGAAATGTAAAAATATGAAGAGTAATGTTACACCATACCTAGGACGTAATAATTTATAGTTATTAGTAAACTATAAAGTATGTTTTACATTTTTTTTTGAAAATATAAAAGTTGGCAAGGTGTAACAGTGACAATCACTTTCAAAGTTGACACTGATTTACATTTAAAATGAAAAGTTCAACCAAGTAATACTACAAAGGTAATGCATAACCACTCTATTCAGTAGAAACCGCAAAAAATTTAAACTTCAAGTGAATGTAGAAAAAAATATATTTTAAAACAAAATGCTTGCTAATTACCTGTATGTTTTCGAAGATGCTCTTTAAAATGTCCAAAATGATCAAACTGTTTCTCACAGTACTGACATATGTGAATTTTTTTCCCAGTTCTTTGCTTCTTACTGACTCCACCTTCTTCAAGGTGGTAACAATTTAGGTGTTGTTTCCATGCACTCTCACGAAGATACCTTTTATTGCATATTTCACACTTGAAACTCTCAGTGGAGTGTGATTTCATGTGTTCCTTAAAATGGTAAAACAATTTAAATGAACGGTTACATTTCTCACAATGGAACAAGTCCTTCACATGTGACAGCTGAAGTTCCACAATTTCAATACCTTCTACCTGTTTGCTTATGGGGTCAGATGCACAGCCATCTTCTTTAATCTGCCCTTTCCTATCACCTTGACGGTACTTGCTGGTAATATCTGCCAACAGCGCTAGAGCAGAGTCGTCAGAGGAACCTGTGCTCTGTCTGTACTTTATGGACTGCTCAGCAGAAGCCACCTCATCTAACGTCTCGATGCCTTCATCTTCCACCTCAATGGTGCCTTCGGCAATCTCTACCTCAATCTCAACAGGCTCTGATTCTGCAGATGGCAACGACTCAGTAATAACATTAGATGTTTCCGCAATCTTTCTTTTTTTTGCCTCATTTTTTCCGGTGGTATTTTCCTCCAATGGAGCTGAGTTTTCTTTATTTCTGAAAGACATAAAGTGTAGGATTAAAAACATCTGTAAAACTGAAGAAATTGATAAGCTGATAATCAAATTTATATGCAAGGGCAGAAAACAAACTTAAGGCTCACATTGACAGATTCAGGCTGGACTAGAGTGAAACCCTACCTTGAAAAACCAAAAAAAAAAAATTTCCGAAAAATAGTTGGGTGTGGTAGCACATGCTTTTAATCCCAGCATTTAGGAGGCAGAGATCCTACCTTGAAGACCCCCCCCCAAAATTTAACTCAAATGGATCAGACTAAAATATAAGAACTACAGGCTGAATGGGTACAATAGTGGCAAGTCTGTTATGGGGGAAACCAACAGCTCTCTAATTGGACTGGAGGCCTGCTCCATAGGAGGGAATATATACCTGATGAGGGAATATGTACCTATATATATATACCTATGACAGGGCAGTTATGAGCCTTAGGAATCTTAATGCTTGCTGGTGTCCAGCTAAATGTATATACTACACTCACCAAACTTCGCAGTAAGCACTTCTCTTAATATTCATACCCATATAGTAATGTTACTCTTACTTTTGTTAGAGAAGCTTCTCTTTTCAGATAGTGGTGACTCTAGGATGACTCAAAAGTCACCACAGTGCTGAGAAGTGACAGAAGAGTGCTAAGCACTGAAGTATCTCTATCACACTGTCTAAGGCTCAGGGTCCACCATGGAACTGGTGAAAGGTATGTAAGCGCCAAAGGAAGGGTAGGACTGTTTACAATGCACCCTTCCCGACACAAAATGACCTGGATTTCCATGACCTCACAGTGTCTGACACTACCTACGCCAGACCATCATAATAGGAGGAAAAGATGAAGATATCAAAATAAAAGGCGATTGTTTATAAAGCCTGGTCGCATAGGTTTGGCTCCTCAATACCCACATAAAGCCAGATGCACAAAGTGGCATATGCATCTGGAGTTCACTGCAGTGGCAAGAGGCCCTGGCATGCCTAATTCCCCTCCCCACTAGCAGATAAACAAAAATATCTTTAAAATGTAAAAACTAAATCCATGAAATTTTTAGAAACATGAAAAAAATCTTTAGTGACAGGTCCACCCTTCTCCAAATGCTTTTACAACAGGCACTTCTGACAAATGGAGGCAGTTTCTCTTTAAAAGCTAGACTTTGTCCTATACATTTACACTGATTCTGGTCTGACATTCCTATGAAAGCAATCACCTGTTATCTGTCCTCACTGATTCTGGTCTGACACTCCGTTTTGTGCACCAGTCAACTCAGACCTCACCACTAACAAGATGGGAAGGCCCAATACCACTTATCAAGAAGAAATGGCTTCAGTTGGGTGTGGTGGCGCACACCTTTAATCCCAGCACTCGGGAGGCAGAGGTAGGAGCATCACCATGAGTTCAAGACCACCCTGAGACTACATAGTGCATTCCAGGTCAGCCTGGGCTAGAAAGAAATGGCTTCATTTCAGAAAGTAGTTGTCTTCTTAGGTTTACCAGGAGAGGCAGCGGCTCCTTTACTCTGCTGCACAAAGGAAAGCTCTACTGAACCACTGATGGCTTGGCCCCACTGAAGCCCAGTGGTGTTTTTGGGCTGCTGTAGTGTTCAGCCTCACCACCAACTACGACACAGCAGCTGCGCTCAGAAGTCTAAGCTCTCTTCATAGCTCTAACCATAATTTCTCCTGATTATCTTGCTATTTTTTAAATTAATTAATTAATTTGACAGAGAAAGAGGGAGAGAAATAAAGAATGGGAGCACCAGGGCCTCCAGCCACTGAAAACTCCAGACGTGTGTCCCCCCTTGTGCATCTGCCTAATGTGGGTCCTGGGGAATTGAACCTGGAACCTTTGGCTTTGCAGGCAAAGGCCTTAACTGCTAAGCCATCCCTCCAGCCCGCTATTTTTTTTTTTTTTGTTTAAGTATTTACTTATTTGCAAGCAAAGAGATGGGGGGAGGGGAGAGTGGTGCATGCCCAGGGCCTCTAGCTACTGTAAACAAACTCAAGATGCATATGCCACTGTGCAGCTGGCTTAAATAGGTATTGAGGAAATTGAACCTGGGCCATTTGGCTTTCTAGGCAAGCAAGTAATGATGAAGACAAAAAGAATGGGAAGCTTATACAAACCTTAGACATGGTATTTTTTGTTTGTTTGTTTCTTGAGGTGGTCTCTCTCTAGTTTTTGTTTTGTTGAGTAGGTTAAGCCAATGTATATGGAGAACTGAATGGCAAAGGAAAGGATCTGCGACATGTGAAAAAGGGAAAGGAAGAAGCCTTGCAAATAACCCAAGAGAACTTTCATGACAGCTTTCCAAACCTGTCCAAATATCTCAGATGCAACACGGAACATGCATAAATCCTGCATCAAAAAGGTTTAAGTCCAAGCCAGGCACAACTTTACTCCTAGCATTTGGAAGGCAGAGGTAGAAGGATAACAAAGAGTTTGAGGCCAGCCTGAGACTACTTAGTGAAGACAGGTCAGCTTGGGCTAGAGTGAGACCCTACCAAGGGGGAAAAATACTCTAGGGCTGGAGAGATGGCTTAGCAGTTAAGGCTTTGCCTACAAAGCCAAAGGACCTCAGTTTGGTTCTCCAGGACCCACGTAAGGCAGATGCACAAGGTGGCATGTGTGTCTGGAGTCGTTTGCAGTGGCTGGAGGCCCTGGCACACCCATATGCTCTCTCTCTCAAATAAACATATTAAAAAAATACTCCAAAGATGTTTAAGTCTAATGTGAAAAAGTGGAAACAGCAGTATGATTATTGGTTAAACAGAGAATGTAGAGACAATAGTACCTGAGTCAACCTGCTAAGAACAGTCAGGCTTTGGGGAACAGGTTGGCCATGAACCAAGACCAGAAAGATGGTAAGATCAGCAACAAATAGGAAAAGGATAGAGCATATGCATACTACTACTGTGTGACAGCCATTGTTTATAGTGGCTCACACATATTAAAGAAAGATCTTGGGCCAGAGGAGGGCTTAGCAGTTAAGGCACTTGCCTGTGAACCCTAAGGACCCAGGATTGATTCCCCAGTACCCACATAAGCCAGATACACAAAAAGGCACATGCTTCTGAAGTTCCTTTGCAGTGGCAAAAGGCCTTGGAATAACCATTCTGTCCCTCCTCTCTCTCTCTCTGCTTGCAAATAAGTAAATAAATAATATGGGCTGGAGAGATTGCTTGGTGGTTAAGGCATTTGCCTGCAAAGCCAAAGGACCCATGTTAGCCAGGTGCACAAGGGGGCGCACGTGTCTGGAGTTCATTTGCAGTTGCTGTAGGCCCTGGAGCGCCCATTCTCTCTCTCCTCCTCCCTCTTTCTCTGTCAAATAAAAACAACATATTTACAGAAAAAAAAAAAGATCTAAAATATTGGAGGTTTGATTCAAAGCTTGTCCTTTGAAACAATAATAATAATCTAACCATAAGGCACGGTTAACTCCTAAAGCAGTGATTGCTTGCCAGTGAAATTACTGAGGGTGCATTACCAATTAGGGTTATCAAGAAGCTAACCAAAATCTTAAGAGGAGCCGGACATGGTGGTACACGCCTTTAATCCCAGTACTTGTGAGGCAGTGACAGAGTATGATCATGAGTTTGAGGACACCGTGAGACTATATAGTGAATTCCAGGTCAGCCTGAGCTAGAGTAAGACCCTACCTCAAAACAACAAAAAAACCTAAACAGGAAACAGCTGGGGCCTTTCTCAAGACTGACCTTAAGGGGTGGGGCATGGTGGCATACATCTTAAATCCAGAACTTGGGAGGCAGAGAAAGGAGGATCAATTTGAGTTCAAGGTCAGTGTGGAGTTACAAAGAAATTCCAGGTCAGCCTGGGCTAGAGTGAAACCCTACCCTGGGGGGGGGGGGGGTGTAACCTTAGGAATCCCAGTGCTCTCATCTCTGTCTGACCTCGAGATCTGTGCACTCCTAAGTTTAACTTAGGCAGAGTTGTAAACTGCATGCCCTAATACACGAAGCACCTCAACAAAGATGTGTAGACTTACTGGTTCAGACAGCAGAGACCAAAATGGTGATATACAAAGAATACAGACTTTAGAGAATTAGCCCAGAAAAGTACTGACAAAATTGGGGGAGGGAGTTAAGAGGAGGAAGTACCTAAACACCAGCACTGACATATTAGCTGGGACAGTATATGTTCTTTTTATTTATTTGTGAGTACCAAGGTCTCTTGTCACTGTAATTGAACTACAAATGCATGTGCCATTTGTGCATCTTGCTTTACTTGGACACTGCGGAATCAAACCTAGTACAGCTGGCTTTGCAAGCAAGCACCTTAAACTGGTGAGCCACCTCACCAGCTGATCATTAAATTTTCAACCCCCAAAATAAGACATGAAACAAAACAATGAAATATAGCTTACACACCGAAAAATTTAGATCCTCTTCCTGTCTCATAGACAATGTACTATTTCAGGAGTATTCTCCAAGTCTATCTAGTTCAATAAATAATTCAACATGTTATAATATTTATATTGAAAATCACTGATAACTTATTACCATAAAGATCTCAGTCTCTATTATTATTGTCATCATCATCATCATCATCTTTGGTTTTCCGGGACAGTTTCACTCTAGCTCAGGCTGTCCTAAAACTCACTATGTAGTTTCAGGGTGGCCTTGAATTCTCTGTGATCCTCCTACCTCTGCCTTCCAAGTGCTGGGATTAAAGACATGTGCCACCATGCCCGGCTAGATCTCAGTCTTTTAACTAACTTCAATCTGGAGAGATATAGCTCAGTAGTTAAGGTGCTTGCCTACAAAGCCTAAGAAGCCAGGTTTGATTCCTTGGTATCCATGTAAAGCCAGATGCACAAGGTGGCACATACATCTGAAGTTTGGTCATAGTGGCTACAGGCCATGGGGTTCCCATTCTCTCTCTCTCAAATAAATAAAATTGAAAAAAAAATCAATAATAATTTTCTAAAGGTCCTAAATGGGCTATATAAAACAATACCCAATTTTACTTACCGTCTTCTGACTATATACTCCATTAAATGCTTCCTAAATTCAACCTAGATTGTTACCAGTTTGTCTAAGTTTTGTTGTCAAGAGTTCCCAATAGTCAGGTGCTATAAGGCAGCAGCAAAGAGGTCACACAAAACGTTTTTTTCAGAAGGTTCTCATGGAAGAATTAATCATAAATCTAAAACTGCTCCATTTATATACATTCCCTTAATTTGCCTCCACTTTAAGGGATTGCCTCACCAGGAACATACTCTTCAGCACACATCTCTATTTTGCTACCCAAGTTCAGCTCTCTCTGCTAAAGAATACTAATTTGATATTCTTTGGTACAAATGCATCCATCTATTCACTCATAAATGTTTACTGCACACACCAGCCAAGTGCCAAGTGCTTGACATTAAGAGAAAATATCAGGCTGGGTGTGGTGGCACACACCTTTAATCCTAGCACTGAGGAGGCAGAGGTAGGACTGTCGTAGGTTTGAGGTCGCCCTGGTCATAGTGCGTCCACCTGGGCTAGAGCAAGACCCTACCTTGACAAAAAAAAGAGAGAGAAAATACACATACCAAGTTCTTATCAGAAAAGCTTAATCTTCAACTGTATTTATGAACAATTATAGTTCAATATTTCCTAGTTATTCTCAACTGTATCTTTTGGCTAAATCATATCAATGTCCTCCTAGGAAAATGGCCTATCAAACTGCTTTGTTGTCATTCCAGTGACCTATATTAAAGGTCATCTTTTAACTCACTAAAGTGTTACATGCCAGATCCTGATGTAGGCACTTTGAATTCATTAAGCCTTCACACAACATTTTATGTACAAAGCATCATTCTCTGGCTGGAGAAATAGCTTAGTGGTTAAGACACTTGCCTGTGAAGTCTAAGGACCCAAGTTCGATTCCCCAGTAGCCACATGCATAAGGTAGTACATGTGTCTGGTGCTCATTTGCAGTGGCTACAGGCTCTGGTGTGCCCATTCTCTTGCCATCTGCCTTCTCTTTCTCTCAAATAAGGAAAGAGAAAAAGAAAGTACCATTCTCCCTCCACTTAACAAATAAAGCCACTGATAGGACTTCAAACAACTGTATTAAGGCCATATAGTGAAGAGCTAGGAAACTACCTTAGATAATGACTCTAGAGCCCCTCTTAGTTTATTATTAATTATGTGATGTTGAGGGCTTTTGTCCACTAACGTGCTTTACTTTTCTCTGTATGGATCTGTCCTCCTCCTACAACAGTGGAAAGTGCACAGCTCTCACCTTCGCACTGGATGCTTTAGAATACACACCTAGTTGTAGACCATCTAACGAGTGTACAGAATGTATGGCCAAGTACATATAGAATGCATCTGAAATAATTCTAATTTGGCCAACTTTCTGTTCATCCTCTGTATTTATCTGTTTATATTTAGCCTCTGCAGGCCAAACTCTGTAGAACATAGCTTGTTACAAGTGGCTGACAACTAAATCCAACAGAAACAGTTCACGGCGACCCAGAGACCTCCTTAGAGAGCTGTCTAGACTTCCTTATTCTACTAGCTACCAGAGATGCTACTGTAAGCTTAGCACAGGAGTTGAGAAATCAAATTAAAATGGAAAAGTAATCAGCAGCACAACTTTACAGACCCTTAATGTTTTGACTTTCTGACTCCTATTTAATGACATGACACATACGTTACAGTCTTGACTGGTGTTGGACACTAAACGCCTGAAAATGTCTGTCTGCAGCTCAGAAAATATAATTACCTGACTTCAAGGGCTTTGATAGCTTCTAGCATTTGTAGGAACTCTGCTGCTTTCCACACATCATTGGCTTCTTCTTCTCCTTGTATCATTAATTTTGCTGTGTATGTGAACTCTATTAAATGACGAAAGGCCATTTTACTAACACCTGTAAGGAAGATGCACATTACCATGTATTCACATTAATTCAAATCTCATGTTATGCACTAAAAAAAATAGTACTTGAGATTTGATTATTTTCTATCATTTTTGAAATTTTCTGGAATTCTCATTAACAATTAATAGACACATTCCAGTACTGCCTAGCAAACTACTTATTTTTGAAGGCTCTTTAAAGAACAGTGAGATCACTCAAATAATGTGTATTGACTATTTATTATGTGTTAAGCTTGCTACATTTCTTACCAAATTATGTCAATTTAGCTCCAAAATTTGTAATGGCTTTACAGAGTAGCAAATAAATTCTTGTATGTCTCTACCTTTATTTCAAAACCTGCCACACTACTTTTTAAGTTGCCAAATCTTAAAATATTCACTACATAGTCTCGGGTAGCCTCGAACTGACAGCGATCCTCCTACCTCTGCCTCCTGAGTGTTGGGATTAAAGGTGTGCAACACCATACCTGGCCAAACCCCATAGTTTCTTGATCTTTAATAGCACCCTACTTCTTCAGTGCTTAATGAGTTCATATCTCTCTCTCTTTCTTTGGTTTTCTGAGGTAAAGTCTCAATCTAGTCACAGCTGACCTGGAATTCACTATGTAGTATCAGGGTGTCCTCAAACCCACAGTGATCCTCCTACCTCTGCCTCTTGAGAGCTGGGATTAAAGGCATGTGCTACCAAGCCCGGCTATCAGTTGATCTCTTAATAGACAAAAATCCACCATCCTTTAAGGTCCAATCCCAATGGTACATCCACAATGAATCTTTTTGTTTTTGCTCTCGTCCAGGATGACCTGACTATGTGGTCTTAGGCTGGCCTTGAACTCACCATCCTCCTACCTGTGCCTTTCAAGTGCTGTGATTAAAGGCATGCACCACCATGCCAGCCTCAATGACTTTTTTTTTTAATTTTTTAAAAATTATTTATTTATTTATTTGAGAGTGACAGACACAGAGAGAAAGACAGGTAGAGGGAGAGAGAGAGAATGGGCACGCCAGGGCTTCCAGCCTCTGTAAACGAACTCCAGACGCTTGTGACCCCTTGTGCATCTGGCTAACGTGGGACCTGGGGAACCGAGCCTCGAACCGGGGTCCTTAGGCTTCACAGGCAAGCGCTTAACCGGTAAGCCATCTCTCCAGCCCTCAATGACTTTTATTGTAGTAAAAGTTACAAGATCTACCCTCTTAAGTGTTTTTTTTTTTTTTTAAATTTATTTATTTATTTATTTGAGAGCGACAGACACAGAGAGAAAGACAGATAGAGGGAGAGAGAGAGAATGGGCACGCCAGGGCTTCCAGCCTCTGCAAACGAACTCCAGACGCGTGCGCCCCCTTGTGCATCTGGCTAATGTGGGACCTGGGGAACCGAGCCTCGAACCGGGGTCCTTAGGCTTCACAGGCAAGCGCTTAACCGCTAAGCCATCTCTCCAGCCCTTAAGTGTTTTTTTAAATCTGATTTATAAAAAATATTTTATTTATTTAGAAAAGAGAGAGAGAAACAGGCAGAGAGAGAGAATGGGTGCAACAGGGCTTCTGGCCATTGCAAATGAACTCCAGATGCATGCACCCCCTTGTGCATCTGGCTTTAAGTGGGTCCTGGGAAATCAAACTCAGATCCTTAAGCTTTGCAAGCAATTGCCTTAACCGCTGAAATCTCTCTCTCCAGTGCTTTCCTCTTAAGTTTTAAATGTACAGTAACTATTTGACTGTAGATACAATGTTGTAAGCCTATCTCTAACCTTTATTCATTTTTGCTGTTCCTCATTTTATGCCTGTTCATCAGTAAATTGCCCCTTCCACTAGCCCAATGACCTTCATTTCCACTGATTGACTAAAAATTTTGAATATTTTAATATATTTATGTGGATATTTTTATTCCTTGTCTTTCTGTGACTGATTTATTTCAGTTAGTATGTTTTCAAGATTCATACATGCTGCCAATAACAGAATTTTTAAAGACTGGCTAGTATTCTATTTGTGTGTGCATAAATTTTATCCATTCATCTGATGGACATGCAGGTTATTTCCACAGGCTGGCCACTATGATGGTCCTGCAGAGAAAACAGGCAATTTCCTTAAGTCCTGATATTAGTTATGTGTGACAAATGCTTAAAAGTGAGATTGCTGGGACTGGAGAGATGGCTTAGCAGTTAAGCACTTGCCTGTGAAGCCTAAGGACCCCGGTTCAAGGCTCGATTCCCCAGGACCCATGTTAGCCAGATGCACAAGGGGGTGCATGCATCTGGAGTTCATTTGCAGTGGCTGGAAGCCCTGGCGGGCCCATTCTCTCTCTGCCTCTTTCTCTGTCTGTCACTCTCAAATAAGTAAATAAAAATAAATAAATAAAGTGAGACTGCTGAATTATATGCCCCAAACTAACTAAATATCCTGCCCAAAAGGCTCTTATGTGGAAGGCTTGATCCCCAACTGTTGGCACATTATACAGAGGTGACTGGGTCATGAGAATGCTGATTCACAACTGAATATGGTAGTGTGAAATGAGGTCTGGTTGAAAGAAGTCACTGGGAGAAAGATATGTTAGGGTCACCTGGAACCTTCTTCCTGCCTCTTCTGCATACCAACTTTCATGAAGTGAGCAGCTCTGCCTCACCAACTACCCTTTATGACAACCTTATATACTACATACTAAGAAACACAGAGCAAGAACCATAGGCCGAAACCTCTGAAACTGAGTTAAAAATAAATGTCTGGGGCTGGAGAAATGCTTAAGCAGCTGGGTGCTTGCATGCAAAGCCTAAGGACCCAGGTTTGACTCCCCAGAACCCACGTAAAACAGATGTACATGGTGCATGCATCTAGATCATTTGCAGTGGCACACCCATTCTGTCCGTCTCTCTCTACCTCACTATGCATCTCTCTTCTTCTCTCTCACTCACTCAAATAAACAAATTAAAAAATAAGGAGCCAGGCATGGTGGTGCATGCCTTTAATCCCAGCACACGGGAGGCAGAGGTAGGAGGATCACTGGGAAATCAGAAAAACAAAAAAGAAAAAAGAAAGAAAACTTTGGTCTTTTAAATCATTTTCTCAGGTATTTTTTCCATAACATTGGAAAGCTGCTTGACACATGTTATTTCTACTTTTAGTTTTTGGTAGTGTCTAGTTTTCTATAGTTGCCACACCCATTCCCACCGTCCATTTCCAACCTCTCTCACCAACAAGTATCTTTCGTTTGCTTAAAAATTTTTTTTTTGTTTTTGTTTTTCGAGGTAGCGTCTTGCTCTAATCCAGGCTGACCTGGAATTAGTCTCAGGGTGGCCTTGAACTCATGACAGTCCTACTTCTGCCTCCTGAGAGATGGAATTAAAGGCGTGTGCCACCACGCCTGGCTTGTTTGCTTTTTAAAAATTTTTATTTATTTACTTAAGATGCAAGGGGGGAAGGGAGACAGAGGAGAGAGAGAATGGGCATTCCAGGGCTTCCAGACACTGCAAACAAACTCCAGACACATGCACCATCTGGGGAATGGAACTTGGGTCCTTTGGCTTTACAGTCAAGTGCCTTAACCATCTCTCCAGCACATTGTTTTCTTGGCAATAACTATCCTGACAGGTGTAAAGTGATAGATGCTTTACTAGATTTAATTTGCATTGCCCCCACAAATAACAATATGGAATATTTTTTCTATATATTCACTGACCATTTGCATGTTTTTAGAGAACTTTCTACTCAAGTTTAGGCCTTTTATAAAAGCACATATCCACCAGGCGTGGTGGCACTTGCCTTTAATCACAGCACACGGGAGACAGAAGTAGGAGGATCGTCGTGAGTTTGAGGCCACCCTGAGACTCCATAGTGAATTCCAGATCAGCCTGAGCTAGAGTGAGACTCTACCTCGAAAAACAAACAAAAAATCACATATCCTTTTTTTCTGTTTTATATTATAATTTGCATATCCTTTTCAAAATTTTCTATGCTACTGGTTGCCTCTTCATTGTTCTTTCCTTTGCTATGCAAACGCTTTTTCTAACTTGATATAGTCCCATTTGTGTGCTGCTTTGTGGCCTGTGCTTTTAATGTCATAGCCATAAACACTGACTTTACCCTAAAAATAAATAAAATAAAAATAAAATATTTTTTAAAAAAGGACACTTGAAGTAGAACAAAGCACACTGGGAAGCAAACCAAACCATAAGGACCAGTGAGTTTTCTGATTACTTTTGCTCCCAAACATCGCAGGTTAAGATTTGAGGTGTCCAAGGTTACTCCATAACTGTGTACTGGTGGAAACAGAAAAAAAAAAAGGCTCCAAGAGATAGTCTCCCCAGCAGAGACCCAGATAAGACGATGAAGGGGGCATGGAGAGGAGGGAACTTATTAATTTTTTCTCCTTAGCTCTGCATCAAGATCAACTAATTTTGAGGCTAGTACCCTGGACAGCACTTCAATTTTATTTTATTTTATTTTATTATTTTTTTAAGACCAGACCTTGCTGGACTCAAATCCCCAATTCTCCTGCTTCAGTCTCCCCAGTACTGAAATTTCAGCTGGGATTACTACCGTATCAAGAATACAAAGGTACCCAGTGTGGTGACGCTATTAATCCCAGCACTCAGGAGGCCGATAGGAAGTTTAAGACCAGCCTGAGATTAGAGTGAATTCCTGGTCAGCCTGGGCTAGAGTGAGACCCTACCTCCAAAAACCAAAAAAGAATACAAAGGTTTTGAAACTAAACTGGAACTGTATCTGCAGCTCAGATTCTGAACCTAAGTAGGCTGATTGCCTGCTAAAACAAATAAAATCATTCTCTGAAGGATTTTAACAGCACTCACTTTTATAAGACTTGTTTTCAAGGTAAGGTCTCACTCTAGCCCAGGCTGATCTGGAACTCACTCTGTAGCCATCATCTGAACTCAACTTCAGCTTGTGTGTACCACCATGCCCAGCTCTTGTAAAATTTTAAATTTCCACTGACATAATCCAAATTTCACATATTTTACATACTGGGGGGACGACAAGGGCTGGGCTGGAAGGACGGCTTTGTGGTTAAGGCACGCTAAAGGACCCAGGTTTGTTTCCCCAGGACCCATGTAAGCCAGATGCATAAGGTGGCACATACTTCTGGAGTTTGTCTGCAGTAGTTGAAGGCCCTGGCCTGCCCATTCGCTCCCTCTCAAACATAAATAAAAATAAAAGTATTAAAAAAAAATCAAAAGAAAAAAATAAAAAACAACCAAGGGCTGGAGAGATGGCTTAGCGGTTAAGGCCCTTGCCTACAAAGCCAAAGGACCCAGGTTCAATTTCCTAGGACCCACATAACCTAGATGCACAAGGTGGCACATGCATCTGAAATAAAATAAAATAAAATAAAATCCAATGCTGTACAAACTAACAAAAGGAACTTAAAACTCATTTTCCTTTTCTTTTCTTTTTTGAGGCAGGGTCTCAGCTCTTTCCCAGGCTCACCTGGAACTCTAGTCCAGCTGGATTTGAACTCACCCTACCTCCACATGTGTACCCATGTGCATCTACTCTGGCTTACAAGGGTTCAGGCGAATCAAACCTGGGTCCTTAGGATTCGCAGACAACCACCTTAATTGCTAAACAATGGTAGAAAATACAGCAAAAGATAAAAGCATAATAGTGGCTGGGGAGATGGCTCAGGGGTTAAAGGTGCCTGCTTGCAAAGCCTGCAGACCCGGGGTTGATTCCCCAGCACTGTGTAAAGCCGGAACAGAGACCCTGGGGTGCCCATACACATGCAAATCAATAAATAAATTTTAAAAACACAGTCACTGGGCTGGAGAGATGGCCTAGCAGCTAAGGTACTTGCCTGCAAAGCCAAAAGACACAGGTTCAATTCCCCAGAACCCATGTAAGCCAGATGCACAGGGTGGTGCATGCACTGGGTTTGTTTACAGTGGCTAAGGGCCCTGGTGCACCCATTCTCTCTCTCTCAAAACAAAAACAAAAAAAAAAAAAAAAAAAAAAACACTCCAGTAACTAACAGCACAAACAATTTCCTGCTAGATGGACAACTTTGGACAAGTAATTTTTCAAACCTATTCCCAGATGTGAAAATTGGAAATAATACCACTTTTCAAAAGATTAATGTGAGGGGCTGGAGAGATGGCTCAACAGTTAAGGCACTTGCCTGCAATGCCTGATGGCCCAGGTTTGATTCCCCAGTACCCACATAAAGCCAGATGTCCAAAGTGGTGCATGTATGTAGAGTTCATCTGCAGTGGCTAGAGGGCCTGGCACATCCATTCATATTCATACTCACCCTCTATCCTTGCAAATAAGTAAATATTTTAAAACAATTTTTAAGAAAAGATTAACATGAGCTTCACATAATACACAGTGCAAGAAAAAATTCAACTACAAAAACAGTCTTATTTCAAGATTATATTGTATGCTCTCTCGTGTCCATTCACTAACCACCAAAATTTCACCTGACTGCTACTTCAGTCATCTTTCCTAGCCTTCCCCACATTGTGACAGCCACTTCATTTGTACTTATCCGTTCTCATTAGTACATTTCTGCTAGTACAGAGCCCACTCCTGTAACTTACAGCACCACCTCCAGTCTGAAATAGGTCAGTAAGACAAAGTTGACTGCTTAGATTTCTGTACTATTTTCAAAAGACAAAAGCCACAGGTTTCAGCAATGTAAGAGACTCCTTTAATACCAATATCTACTATCTAAGAGTTCTTCTGGCCAGATCAGTTCACCAACCGCTTCACCAAAAATAAAACTCTGAAGTGATAACAATTTATCCAATTGTTTAATAGCAACTATTGATATCTATTTCTCATGATGTCTTGCTAAATTGTCTAAATCCTAAAACCAAGTATTCTTGCTAAGCAGTGAATCTGAAATGGCACTTACCTTCTATCTCAACCAAGGGTTCTTGAGTAAACTCCTGAAAAAATTTGTAGAAGAACTTACTGCAAGCAGCCAAAACAGCCTTGTGGGCCTTAAAATGGTGTCCTTAATAAGAAAGGGAGAAGGGATTATACAATGCTCCAAAACCAAATATAAATTGTATAAAGTATTACCTTTTTCCTTTCTTAATTACATACCCACATAGATCACTGAACTAAAAGCCCAAATATTCTTGTCAGGTATCGTACCAAATCAAAAAAAAATTTTAAGGCAGGGCCTTTCCTAGCCCAGACTGGCTTTGAACCCACTGTGGTCTTCCAATCTGTCTTCTGAGAGCTGGGATTATAGGTGTGTATTACCATACCCAGCTGCAAATTTAAATCCCCCCCAATTTTTTGAGGTAGGGTCTTACTCTAGCCCAGGATGACCTGGAGTTCACTATATAGTCCCAGGGTGGCCTCAAACTCCCAGCAATCCTACCTCTCTCTCCCAAGTGCTGGGATTAAAGGCGTGAGCCACACCACCAGGCTTCAAATTTAAATCTTAATTAGACATGAAGCCAAATCTTTAACTCAAGACTATTTTTTATTGCTATCATCATCACTATTAGGCAGGGTCTCATTCTAACCCAGGCTGGCCTTGAACTCATCCTTCTCCCTCAGCCTCCCAATGCTGGGATTATAGGAGTGAGCCAAAATGCGCAGCTGGACTTTGACTTTATTTGAGTTAGTTTTTTTGTTTTTTGTTATTGGGTTTTCAAGGTGGGGTCTTACTCTGGCCCAGGCTGATCTGGAATTCACTATGTAATCTCAGGGTGGCCTTGAACTCATGGCGACCCTACTTCTGCCTTCCCAGGGCTGGGATTATAGGCATGCACCACCATGCCAGGCTTTTTAGTCAGTTTTTATAAAAATCAGTTAATACTAGGTAACAAATTATCTTCCAGCACCTTGTTACATTCAAAAAAGTAATAAATATATCCTAATGAGATGAAACTACTAAGTAGGAAGATGATCTGAAAGTTTCATTTGGAAAGATGGAAAAAATAAAACAGAATATGCACAAGTGTCCAGTGTTGGCACGGGAAATGTTTCAGTATGCCTAACCTTTGGAAATAATATATGGTACACTTAAAAAAATAAAGAACAGGGGGTGTAGAGCTGGCTTAGCAGTTAAGTTGTTTGCCTGCAAAGCCAAAGGATCAGGGTTGGATTCCTCAGGACCCATTTAAGCCAGATGCACAAGGGGACGCATGCATCTGGAGTTCGTTTGCAGCGGCTGGAGGCCCTGGTGCGCCCATTCTCTCCCTGTTTTTTCTTTCTGCGTCTATCAAATAAATAAAATATATTAAAAAATAAAGAACAGGTTGCCTTAAACATCTCGCCAGCCCATTAAAGAGCCCATTTGCAATAAAAAGAAAAAAACACTCAAGGCATTTTACAACTACTTTACTACTAAGGGTGATGACGACCCCAGTGTATTTTGGAGAACCCCAATGAGGATGTTGAGTGCAAGTAAGGTATCTCACGTTTTCACTCCAAGCTGCTTGGAAAGCCACAAAGCAACCAACAGTGTTCCAAAGACTCCGGTATGGGATTCCTGCAAGCAGCTTTCCAATAGGAAGCTTATTAAGCAAATATTTTGAGGTCTTCTCTCTCTCCCCAAGGCCCTTATCTTGCACTCAAGAGTGCAACGGGGAAACTCCAGCAGGCAGCAGCAAGTGAAACATGTGATGAGCAGCAGGCTATGAAGAGCAGGACCGGCCAACCAGCTTTCCGCGGCCAGGTCCACAGAGGCAACGGTGGCACCTGCCCTCCCGCTCCCGGACGCCCTCTCCGCGGACGCGAGGAAAGCCCCACGAGGGGGGGTTTCAAAAGGGCGGGCGAGAGCCCCAGACTCAAACTGGCTTCTCCGTCACGACCGTACCCACCGTCGACAATCAGGGTGATGTCGGTAAACCGGTCCTGCTCCCGCTGCTCATTCAATCGGTCCAGAATCATCTTGTGATGTTCAGGAAACTCCTGAAGGCATTCCATCGTTTCTTCAGCCTCCATAGCCGTCGGGCTTCTCTACAAAAGACGAGCATGATAATGGACACCCATGAGCCCGGGCAGACACAGAACCCCGAAGCACAGAACAAACCAACGCGCCCGCGAGCGCGGCGCCACGGGGGAGGGGCAGGAGCGCAGGCCCGGAAGAAGAACGGCGGTCGGCGGGCCGGGCCGGGCCGCAGCCGCGGGACCCCGAGCCTGACCTAATTGGAGCCGGAGACGCGAGCTGGAGCGGGCTGGGCACAGGGCCGGGCGCCCAGGGAGCGGATCGCGGGCGGCGGCGGCCTGCTTGCGGCCCGCCGAGCCCCGCCGCCCGGCCCGGCTCCTGCGGCCCCCGACCCGGTCCGGCCCGCGGCCACAACGACTCCCGGGGCGCCTCTCCCGCCCGCCCTCCCTCTTCTCCCCCGCCCCGACCCGGCTCGGCCGGCACTCACTCAGGGAAGGAGGAGCGGCCCGGGCATGCGCGTCACTCACGCCGGCGTGCTGCGTCACCGCGTCGGGCCCCGCCGGGCGCGCACGCCACGGCAGAGCCTATCGGGCGGGCGCCGGGCCACGCCCCTCGCCCCGAGCGCGGGCGGCGGGACCCGCTGGGGGGGACCGTGCGCCACGACGAGCCGGCCCGCGCCGCGCGGACGAGCTGCCGCTGCGGCCCCTCGCGCGCCCCCCTGCACCCACCTGCCGCTCTCTTCCGCCGGCCGCCCGGGAGCGCTAGGGCCGCGGGCTCCGGCCAGCTAACCGTCCGCGGGGCGCTCGCTGGCCGCGCCCGGCCCCTCACCTTCGCCCGAAGCGGGCCGCGAGGTGCTCCGCCGCCCTTCTCCCGCCCTGCCCCGCCGCGGGCGCGCCTCTCCCCTCGCCCTCCCTTCCGCCCCCGTCCACGTGGGAGCCGGGCCGCTCCCTCCGCCCCGCGAGGCTCCCGCTCGCCGCGGCTTCCCGGGCCGCTCGCCCGCCTCGCGGCTGGCAGGGGCCGGCGCCGGAGTCGCGGACGGCGGCCGTCGTGGCCGCCCCGTCGGTGCGTCGGGAGGCCGGAGCCCCTGGCCGCCGCGCGGGCGGCTCCTTCGTGCGCTAAGGGAAGGCTCGAGTCGTCCAGGGCGGTAGACGGACGTGTTCCGAATGTGGTGGCCACGTTCCGCCGTGAACGCTAGTGTTTGGCCAGCTTGGAGAGCCGATGCCAATGCCGGCACATTGCTTTAGAAACTAGGAGTGCGGGTGAGCAACGGGCGTGGGGTTCCTCCATTGTGAATCTTAGTCTGGTAAAGCAAAGCGCCTTCGACAGGGGCCGCCCGGTTGCGGGTTACGGAGCATTCTTGACGTTCCGAACTCGGGTCCTGGGCAGCTAAGGAAGTGGTGCACTTCCTCAGGGTGCAGCACAGAAACAGGTATCGGGGTTCCTGGCATTGAAAGCCTTAGCTGGGATAGACTGAGAGGGGTCAGCAGTGTGAAAGATGGCAGATTTGGGGTTAAGGATGTGAAAATTGGTAGAGTGCAGGCACAAAGCCCTCAAGCTCCTCAGCACGGCATAAACCAGGCGAGGTGAAAGGACCCTTGTTATCCCAGTACTTGGGAGGTGCAGGCATGAGTTTCAAGGTCATTCTCAGCAGTGGAGAGAGTTCAATGCCAGTCGCTAAGAAAGAGAGAGAAAAAAAAAAAGCTATCCAGGAGGCGGGTATGTTGGCTTGCCTCAGAAAAAACAAGAGGGGCTGGAGAGAGCTCAGGGGTTAAAGGCACTTGCAAAATCTTCTGGCAGGTGTTTAATTATAAAGCCAAATACAAAAAGTGGTGCAGGCATCTGTTTATCATGGCAAGAAACTGCACATATGTGTGGGTGAAGCTTTCCCTTGGGGAGGTGCAAACGCAAGTCTTTGCCCGACATAGGACCCAGATGACAAAGCAGTGCAGTTACACCAAAACCAATTAGGGGCTGGAGAGAGGGCTTAGTGGTTAAGGCACTTGCCTGCAAAGCCTGTGGACCCAAGTTCAGTTCCCTAGGACCCATGTAAGCCAGCTGTACAAGGTGGCATATGCATCTGGAGCTCATTTGCAGTGGCTAGAGGCCCTAGTGGGCCCATTCTCTGTCTCATAATTGAAACCAGTTTGGTGAAGCAGATAAGTTAATAGGAGTTACTTACCTGAGCAAGGAGGGACCAAAGGCAGCTGCACCACCAGAAAGCTCACCTCCAATCAAAGGACACACACACTGCACAGCCCGTGGGCAGCTCCTCTAGTTGGCACTCACTATGTAACTCGCAGGCAGTTCAACAGGAGCTTCTCATCCCCAATTAGCTACTTTCGCCTTATACACCCTTGAGGGGTCTTGCAACCTCTTTCCAGACTTCTTGACCTCCTGAGTATCCAGAGCTTCCTGACTGCTGTGTCCACTGGCGCACACCTTTAATCCCAGCAGTCGGGAGACAGGTAGGAGGATCGCCGTGAGCTTGAGGACACCCTCAGGCTACATAGTGAATTCCAGGTCATCCTGGGCTGGAATGAGACCCTACCTCTTAAAACAACAATATTTTGTCATTCCCCTCTGCCCCCCCAGCCAGGCTGGGTGAGAGAGGAAAACACTCTCATGTATCCAAGCAGAGGTGGGAGGAAATCCAGAGACAGACACAGAGAGACACACACATTGAGGGTCTCATCCAGAGAGAGGGAGGGGCTGGAAGGCAGCAGCCTGTATAGCATCAGGTTCAGGAATGTAAGGCGAACACCTGATTGGCTAGTAAGTTTGGGGGATGGACCCAAGGGTCAGCCTACCCAGGTAGTGGGCAGCAGGGGATGCTGAAGATCAGTCTTGATCAGACAGGAGTTCCACTTTTGGTAGAGTCCTGTTCTTGTGCCAAGACAAGGTGGCACCCCCTGATTCTCTCTGAGCCTCAATCCCTAACTGAAACTGCCTTAAAAACTAAAAAACAAAACAAAACAAAAAAAACCCACTAGCTTTCTCCCATCCTCCTTCATTATGAATCACACAGTATTTTTTCCTTTTCCTTTGGTTTTTCAAGGTAGGGTCGCTAACTGTAAATATTAATGGCTTTAATTCACCCATCAAGAAGCATAAGCTAACGGGGTGGATCAGAAAATTAGACCCCTCACAAGAAACCCACCTCACCACTAAAGACAGACACGTCCTCAGGGTGAGAGGGTGGAAAATGATACCCAAGCAAATGGAAATAAGAAACAAGCAGGTGTAGCTATACTAATATGGGATAAAACAGACTTCAAACCAACAGTGATAAAAAAAGACAAAGAAGGCCACTTCCTACTTATCAAGGGAATGATCCAACAAGAGGATATCACAATCATCAATCTTTATGCACCAAACACAGGTGCACCACAATTCATAAAACCTAGAAAACATTTAAGCCATTCCAAGCTCCTCCCAAACAGAAAGTTGAAGGCCTAGTCTTTGGGACAGTGAAAGTTCCCTGGAACTCAGCCTTAGTCATTTTCTAGTCTGTTTACTCCAGCAACATGACCCTACTCTTGGTAAATAGATAGTACATACCCCTGTGCTCCGTGGGAGGGACTACAGCCCTGATACCGAAAACGTAAAATGGGTAGTCATGAACCCTAGGGGTTTAACGTATGAGTATGAGCAGCTATCTGGCTAAATGTATATACTATGTTTATCAAACTGCCCAGTAAGCACGTATCTTAATATTCATACCCTTATATTAATGCTACTCTCACTTTTGGTAGAGAATCTTTTCAGATGTCAGTGTCCTTGTGATGACTCAGAAGGCATCACGGTGCTAAAAAGAAGTGACTGGAGTGCTCATTATTGTAATATCTTTATCACACCTTCCAAGGCTCAGGGTCTAATGTGGAAGAGGTGGCAGAAAGAATGTATGTAAGAGCCAAAGGAAGGGTAGGATGCTGGTGGTTTGATTCAGGTGTACCCCATAAACTTAGGTGTTCTGAATGCTAAGTTCCCAGCTGATGGATATTTGGAAATTAATGCCTCCTGGAGGGAGTGTGTTGTTGGGGGCAGGCTTATGGGTGTTATAGCCAGTTTCCCCATGCCAGTGTTTGGCACACTCTCCTGTTGCTATTGTCTACCTTATGTTGGCCAGGGGTTGATGTCCACTCTCTGCTCATGCCATTATTTTTTCCCTGCCATCATGGAGCTTCCCCTCGAGCCTGTAAACCAAAATCAATCTCTTTTTCCCAAAAGCTACTGTTGGTTAGGTGATTTCTACCAACAATGTGAACCAGACTGCAACAGACTCCTTACAATGTGCTCCCTGCAGACACAAAATGGCCTGGATATCCATAACCTCACAGTACCTGATACTACCTACACAAGACCATCATAATAGGAGGAAAAGACGATGACATCAAAATAAAAGAGAGACTGATTGAAATGGGGAGGGGATATGATGGAGAATGTAGTTTCAAAGGGGAAGGTGGGGGGGAGGGTAGTACCATGGGATATTTTTTATAATCATGTAAGTTAATAAAAATTAATATATATACATTAGCTGGGCATGGTGGCCCAGGCCTTTAATCTCAGTACTTTGGAGACAGAGGTAATGAGTTCGAGGCCATCCTGAGACTACACATTGAATTTCAGGTAAGCCCTTCCTCAAAACACCAAAAAAAAAAAAAAATTATAAAGCACTGTTTAGGTTGGAGAGATTGTTTAGTGGTTAAGGTGCTAGCCAACAAACCCAAAGGAGTCAGAATCAATTCCCCAGTGCCTATGTAAAGCTAGATGCACAAGGTGGCATGCATTTTGAATTTGTTTACAGTGACTAGAGGCTTTGGTGCACCCATTCTCTCTCTCCATCAAAAAACAAACAAAATGAGAAAAAAACAACGACAACAAAAAGCAAAAAGAAGCTTCATTATTTCCTCTTTCTGGATATTTCGTTTTGATATAATCTTCATTCCTCCCTTTGGACCACCTTTAAGTTAGTGATCAGTGGTAACTATACCTGTGGAAATTGTCCATCTGCTATTTTTCTCCATGACCTTACAAAGGTTTCCCTACTCCAACAGACATTACTGTGCATGTCAATACCAAGATTCATTTTCTCTTTTGTTGTGGAAAGTAACACTACCTGTTTGGGCTGGATTTAAAACCACGGTGCTGGTCTGGAGAGATGGCTTAGCGGTTAAGGCCGTTGCTAGTAAAGCTCAAGGACCCAGGTTAGATTCCCCAAGACCCATTAGGCCAGATGCACAGGCACGTCTAGAGTTCGTTTACAGTGGCTGAAGGCCCAGGTGTGCTCATTCTCTCTCTCAAATAAATAAAAGAATGTTTTATTAAATATATATATTTGGTTTTTGTTTTTCGAGGTAGGGTCTCACTCTAGCTCAGGCTGACCTGGAATTCATTATGTAGTCTCAGGGTGGCTTGGAACTCGTGGCAATCATCCTACCTCTGCCTCCCAAGTTCTGGGATTAAAGGTGTGTGCCACCACACTAACCCTAACCCCTCAAATCTCCCCAAACCCCAGTGCTGCCCAAGGTCTCTGGAGCCCTGCTGCGGTCCCTCGTCCAGTGCAGGACCCACCACTTTTCTCTATCCACCAGGGGGCAGCAAACTTCCAGCAAAGAGGCTATCAAGTACTGAAATTGACCAGACTCCTGAAATCCCCTGCCCTGAAGGCCCTGGAGGTAATGGGCGGAACATCAGCAGTAAGGAGTGAGGTTGTGGTCCCTCCCCTGAAGTGCAGAATCGAAGCACTCGAATTCTTTGTGGTTTCCTGCTTACAGATATGCAAAAAGAAGGCTGAAGATGATGTGGAGATATGGCAGAGTGTGGTCTCCCAGCAGGGACCAAGAGTCACACTGCCAATTACATTTTTGCAAATGGATGTAGGTGACCACCTAAGGTGGTGATCATGTTTCCAGTGAACAAAAGATAACATGTCTATTGAGTTTGGGTGACCCTTCAAATTCTTCAGGGTCGGTTGTTTGTATTTTATTTTTGACACTGGAATTGAGCCGAGGGCCCCCTCCATGCTCACCACTGAGACCTCCAATTCTTTTATTTATTTCCCACCTCACCAAGGTTTCCTCTCTCTCACTTTTTCTTTCTTTAACCTCATTTTTTCCCCTGGATTCTCCTCCTGTCATAACTCAGACCCTGTATCATCACCACCTTTCCCAAACACAAAACTAACCCTCTCCCCAGTCCTTCAAGTGATGTGGCATACATGTAGATAGTATTTAAAGGAAACTCTGTTCTTTGTCATTCTCCTCATGGCGTCTCTCCCTCTCAAACATCTTTGAGTCTGTTGTCAGGGAAGAGGATAGTCAATAATATAAATGGCTATTAAGGATGAACAAGCAAACCAATGGGACATACATTCAAGCTAAGACACTAATATTTATAAGGCATATAAATAACTGACTGTTCTGCACAGCTTTACCTAAAACAGGTTTTCCCTTTTTCTTTGGGTTTTCATTTTATTAAAAAGCAGGATCTCAGGCTAGAGGGATGGTTCAGCAATTAAGCCCTTGCTTAGAAAGCCAAAGGATCCAGGTTCAATTCCCCAGGACCTATGTAAGCCAGATGCACAAGGTTTGCAGTTGCTGGAGGCACTGACATGACCATTCTCAAACAAATAAATAAGTAAATGCAGGATGTCTACCCCTGGTGGGCTAACTCAGCCTCCTGCATGCTGGGATTATAGGTATGAGCCAGCACATGAGCTTGGGTCTTCATTTTGCTTGGCAACTTAATTGAATTTAGAAATGCCTGACAGGGTTAGCCTGTCTAGTGCTGGAAGGCACTACATGAACTACTGGGAGAAAGTGGCCAACATCTGTCAGAGCAACTTGAGGTCTAAGCTACTCAGAAGCAAACAACCTGACATGATGCTCACACAAGTGCAATAGTGGCACACAGCCATGGTGGGTAACCAATTGCTCTTGGATTGGCTACAGATCTGCTCCTCCGTGGAAAGGAAACCATATCTGGAACTGGGAAACATGTCAGAACCATATCCAGATAACGAGTTTGCTCTCCAGCATCAAGTTCCCACTAATCTTGGGCTATAAGAGGGCCTACAACAACTAAATTCTCTCTAAACTAATAATGGTTATCCCATTTAACCTAGGTGACTTCACTTTCTATTGGAGAATCTGCTTCTCTTTTTCAGGAAAAAGCAGGACCTGAGGAGAGAAGTGACCCATCTCACTTCACCAGGACCCCAGCTGAAACCATAGAGGAATTGGGGAAAGGAGCAAGAGTGCTGCTTTGGAGAGATGGCTCAGCAGTTAAGGTGCTTGCCTGCAAAGCCTAAGGATCAGAATTCTATTTCCAGTACCCATATAAAGACAGACGCCAAAGTGGCACATGCATCTGGAGTTCACTTGCAATGGATGGAGGCCCTGGCATGCCCATCCTCTCTTTGTCATTCTTCTGTCTATATTTCTCTGCTTGCAAATAAATAAATAAAAATATTTTTTTTAGAAAAGAAATGTTTGAGGGCTGGAGAGATGGCTTAGCAGTTAAGGCATTTGCCTGCAAATCCAAAGGATCTCAGTTCAATTCTCTAGGACCTACTTAAGTCAGATGCACAAGGGGGCACATGCATCTGGAGTTTGCAGTTGCTAGAGGCCCTGGTGTGCCCATTCTTTCTCTCTCTCTCAAAATAAATATATATAAAAAGAAATGCTTAGGCCAGGCGTGGTGGCGCATGCCTTTAATTCCAGCACTCAGGAGGCAGAGGTAGGAGAATTGCTGTGAGTTCAGGCCACCCTGAGATTACATAATGAATTCCAAGTCAGCCTAGACCAGAGTGAGACCCTACCTTGAAACCCCCCCCCCAAAAAAAAAGAAATGCATGAGAGTGTAGTGCTAACATGTCCACAGACAACTAGTTCATGATGTAAAGACTGGGCTAATTCCTAGAACACTCAGGATGTAATGATTATGAAGAATGGTGAAGGTAGGAGGATGGCCTAGTTGGATAAGGTGAGTCAGTCACAGGGAATATGTCCTTAGGGAATATACTTTGTCTCCAGCCCTTCCTGCATTCCTTTATTTATTCTGTTTTCTGGCTGCCATGTTGTGAAGTTCCTGCTGTACATGGGCTGGCATCTCTAAAACTCTGAACCAAAATAAGTCTTTCCTCCTTTAAGTCATTCCTGTCATGGATTTTGTCAGAGCTATGACAAAAGTAAGTCACACAGAGACATTTATATTTATATTGGTTTTTCGAGATAGGGTCTTGCTCTAGACCATGCTGACCTGGAATTCACTATGGAGTCTCAAGCTGGCCTCGAACTTACAGCGATCCTCCTACCTCTGCCTCCCAAGTACAGGGATTAAAGGCATGCGCCACCATGCCCAGCTAAAAGACATTTTTATTTTTGTTATTTACTTATTTATTACATACAGAGAGAGGGAGAGATTGAGAGTGAGTGAGAATGGGCATGCCAGGGCCTCTAGCCATTGAAAATGAACTCCAGACGCATGCACCACCATGTGCATCTGGCTTACATGGGACCTGGAGAATCAAACCTGGGTCCTTAGGTTTAACAAGCAAATGCCTTAACCACTAAGTAATCTCTCCAGCCCAAAATTTCTTTTTTTTTAAATGTATTTTTATTTATTTATTGAGAGAGAGAGAGAGAGAAAGAGAGAGGCAGGGAATGGGCGTGCCAGGGTCTCTAGCCACCCTTGCTCATCTGGCTTACTTGGGTCCTGGGGAATTTAACCATGGTCCTTAGGCTTCATAGGCAAACCCCTTAACCACTAAGCCATTTCCCCAGCCCACTTGCTTTGTTTTTTGAGATAGGGTCTTGCTCTAGTCCAGGCTGATTTGGAATATACTATGTAGTGTCAGGCTGGTCTTGAAGTTACAACCATCCTCCTGCCTCTGCCTCTTCAGTGCTGGAATTAAAGGTCCATGCCTGACATTTCACTTATAGTTTAAAAATATTTTTCTTTTCTCTTTTTGTATTTTTATGAGAGGTCTATGGCCATACCACCCTGAACATACCTGATCTTGTCTGATCTCATAAAGTAAGCCAGTCCAGCCTGGTGAGCACTTGGGTGGGAGGGGAGAGAGAGAGAGAATTGGTGTGCCAGGGCCTCCAGCCACGGCAAATGAACTCCAGACACATATACCATCTTGTATGCATGTGTGACCTTGCGTGCTTGTGTCACCTTGTGCATCTGGCTCATGTGGGACCTGGAGAGTTGAACATGGGTGCTTAGGCTTCACAGTCTAGTGCCTTAACTGCTAAGCCACCTCTCCAGCTCTCACCTACATTTTTTCATAAATATTTTTATTTATTGGCAAGCAGGGAGAGACAGAGAGAGAGAAAATGGGTGCTCTCTAGCCACTGTAAATGATCTCCAGATGCATGCACCACTTTGTACATTTGGCTTTATGTGGGTACTTGCAGGGAGCGGCTACAGACGCCATTACAAGATGGCGCTGACTTCCTGCTGAGAGTGGTGACGAACAACCCCCTACTTGGTCATATCCTGGCGTCTTGCTTGATGCTGCGCGTGCACATGATGTAATGCATCCTGGGCCTATCCCGTGGCCCTGGGTGAT
The DNA here is from genome assembly GCF_020740685.1 of Jaculus jaculus. NCBI lineage: Eukaryota > Metazoa > Chordata > Mammalia > Rodentia > Dipodidae > Jaculus > Jaculus jaculus. The sequence goes on from NC_059121.1 coordinate 28,521,571, forward strand.
GGGGGAGCAGGTGACAGCCAATCCGTAGGTGTCTAGTAGTATTACACCCTATAAAAGCAGCTACACTCCTGCACCTCCGGCCCAGGGAGATGGTTTTCTGCATTTGAAAGAGCCGTCTGCACCTCCCCCCTATAACTCCCCTGGGGACACATGCCGCTTCATTAAAACAAAAACCTGGTTGCGGCTGGCCTCCTCTAGGAGGGGCTTCTATTATGGCTTCAAAAAAAAAAAAAAAAAGAAACTCTTTGGAGCCCGCACTCTTCAGTATTTCCCACAGTTGGTAGCTCAGCAGGCCTGTTTGGGGCTTAAGTATTGCTTAGTACATTTTGCAAAGCTGCCTGATAAACTTATCATTCCCTATACTAAGGAACAAGTAAAAGTTTTGTCTGGCACAGTGGATGATTGGAGCATTCTTATGTGCGCCTTTCCAAATGTCATAGATAATCATTACCCAAAGAGCCCTATTTTGTCTTTTGTTGAAAACAGTTTGGTTTACTTTCCTAAAATCACTGTTCAGGAGCCTATTACATCAGCCCCTGCCATCTTTACTGATGGCTCAAAGTCTGGTCATGGGGCCTACCTGGTACAGGGATCGGAGCCTATAGTAAGAATGTTCAGACCTGACTCTCCTCAGATTGTTAAATGCTTAATAGTCTTGGAGGTATTTCAGACATTCCCCACTTCCTTTAATTTGTTTACAGATTCCTTGTATGTGGCCAATGCAGTGGCTAATTTAGAGATCGCAGCTTCAGTTCGCTCCTCTAGTTCAGTGTCCAATATTCTATTACAACTTCAATCTTTAATTCAGCAGAGAACTTGCCCATTTTATGTTTCTCATATCCGAGCCCATTCATTGCTGCCTGGACCCCTGTCACAGGCTAATGACCTGGTAGATCGGGCTACCAGGCTGGCCATGGTTTCCTTAGGAGATCCTAAGGCTTCAGCTATAGAATTTCATAGATTATATCATGTGCCTACAAATACTTTAAGACTCAAATTTCTCATTTCCAGAAACGAGGCTCGAAACATTGTAAAGTCTTGTCAATCTTGTGTTACCTTTTTGCCTTCCCCACATGTGGGCGTCAACCCTCGGGGCCTGCGCCCTGGAGACCTTTGGCAAATGGATGTAACACATCTTTCAGAGTTTGGAAGATTAAAATACCTACATGTTTCAGTGGACACATGCTCCGGTATTATTTTCGCCTCACCATTGGCAGGCGAAAAGGCCTCTCATATAAAGACTCACTGCCTAGAGGCCTGGGCTGCTTGGGGAAAGCCACGCCATTTAAAAACTGATAATGGCCCAGCATACACATCTGCTGGTTTTCGAGCCTTTTGTGCTCAAATGCAGGTAACCCACACCACTGGCCTTCCTTATAACCCACAGGGCCAAGGAATAGTAGAAAGAGCTAATAAGACCTTAAAAGCTCTTTTATTTAAACAAAAAAGAGGGATAGCCGAAGACGCTACTCCCAAGGAAAGAATATCTTTAGCTCTTTTTACACTCAATTTTTTAATTTTGGATTTCCATGGTGACAGCGCAGCTGATAGACATGGAAAATCTCTAACTTCTGTGCCGAAAGAAATGGTGATGTGGAAAGACGTCTTGGATAATAAATGGAAAGGACCGGATCTTGTGATATTAAGATCCAGGGGAGCTGTTTGTGTTTTTCCACAGGACCAAGATTCTCCGCATTGGGTTCCGGCTCGCTTGGTGAAAACAATTACCCGACCCCAACAGGAGGCTCCTGGAGACGGAGATGCCTACCAGGATGGAGAGAAGGATGGAGAAAAGGAGAGCCTTATTGATGATCCTCATCCTGTGCCTGGAATGTAGGGGAGAACAGCGTTGGGGCATTATGTCTGCATTTCCCAAACCCATGCCAGTATACCACTCTGCTGTGGTTTTTCCCCGTTTCTTTACAACAGAGAAGGAACTGGGTCTTCCCATGGTGAGGAAAGACACCTCTTCCGTTTCTATCGGAGAACAGCGGAGTTTCCAGGCATCGGGGACATTGTGCTTTACGCTTGATCCGACTTATGAGGACTGTATGGTCTTAAAGAAACAAGCCTTTGCTTGGTTCCACAGGGACATGATTTGGGAAAGAAATGACCAACAGAGACGTAATGATTGGTATGGTCCAGAGAATAAGACTTCCCAATATAAATTTTGCAACTATACCTATACTGAATTGGCAATCTGGCTTAATGGAACATTTCTGGTTGGTGTAAACATATCAGACAAAGCATACCAACCACGACTTGCTCCTCATTGTTGGGGAAGTGATGAAGGGGAAACCTGGCCGTGGTCTGACTGTCAGTCTACCAGTGTTGGCTGGACGAGTAAGGAAAAACTCTTTAATTTCTCCCCGGACATGAGGGGTCCCCATCCCTATCCGGCCTTATGGACTGGGGGATTTTTCAGACAAGATAGAAGGTATAATCCATTTTCAAAGTGGATTTTGTGTGGAACAAATGGAAGCTGTACTGATTTCACACCTTTTGTGTTATTACAGGGAGGACAAGTTGCTTGTAATAATGTGATTGCAGTCTTTAGTGAGAAGGAGCAGGTGGTGGAGGAAGCTGATGAGAACTGGGATGCTTTATACAAAACTATCAACACCACAGGAGGAATTATGAGCATTGGACATGGGTGCCAAACTAACGCAAGAAATGCTATTTTCTCCCCGGCACCAGTTTGCGTTCACCCACCGTTTATGTTTGTACTCAGTAATTCCTCCTTCAGTAGCTGCTCCAATACCTCCTGCCTCTTGTCCCAATGCTGGGATGCTCCAAAGTTTAAAAATGCTATGGTCCTTAGGGTCCCTCGTTGGGTCCCTGTGCCTGTGGAAGCTCCCAGCACCTGCAAAAAAAAAGGGATTTTGGCATCACAGCAGCAGTTATAGCAGCTGTGGCTGCGATAGCCGCTGCCGCTACTGCGGCGGGTGTGGCCATAGCTTCCTCAGTACAGACGGCTGAAACTTTGAATAACTTGGCTACTTCTACCTCAGAGGCCTTAGACACTGAGACAGCTTTAAATTCTCACTTAAAGGGTGGTATCCAAATTTTAAACCAAAGAATAGATTTAATCCAAGAACAGGTTGATGTCCTTTGGCAGCTAGCTCAGCTGGGATGTGAATGGAAGTATAATGCATTGTGTGTTACTAGTGTCCCTTATGAAAACTTCACCAGAGCTGCTAATCTGTCTCGTAGTTTGTCGCTAGCCCTCTCGCAAAATTGGTCTAAGGAATTTGATAGGGAATTGGAGGAATTAAGACAAGCTATGGTACATATTAATTCCACACGAGTGGATCTTAGCTTGGCAGAAGGCTTTACTTCTTGGATATCATCTGCATTCTCCTATTTCAAGGAATGGGTAGGAACTGGAATGTTTCTGGTATGCTGCTTAGGAGGGTGTGTGCTTTGCCTATGGTTGGTCTGTCGCCTGCGAACCCAAACTAGGAGACATAAAATGGTCATTTCACAAGCGCTCGCTGCCTTAGAATGTGGCTCCTCTCCCCAAATCTGGCTGGCAGCTTTAAAAGACAAATAGCTTCCTTGGCCCTTGCACCCTCGGGGTCTCAGAGTACCCATTGCACGAGGATGGGCAGGAATATGGTAGCTTTCGTTTGACCGCCGCCTTTACACTCTCAGGGGACCTGTCCCATTGCACTGAGGAAGGGGAGGTTGGACTTCTTCCCTTGATCGGTCAACACATCATGAGGTGCGGACCTGATCGGGAAGGCATGTTTTCTATTTACGCTTGGCCATTTTATTAAACAAAAAAGGAGGAGCTGCAGGGAGCGGCTACAGACGCCATTACAAGATGGCGCTGACTTCCTGCTGAGAGTGGTGACGAACAACCCCCTACTTGGTCATATCCTGGCGACAGTCTTGCTTGATGCTGCGCGTGCACATGATGTAATGCATCCTGGGCCTATCCCGTGGCCCTGGGTGATGGGGGAGCAGGTGACGGCCAATCCGTAGGTGTCTAGTAGTATTACACCCTATAAAAGCAGCTACACTCCTGCGCCCCGGCCCCTCGCCATCAACCTTTCTGTTAACCAAGAGGCTCTCCAATAAAGTGTGATTGAGAAAGATCCTTGTTTGCTGGTCGTGCTTTTCCTGCGGGTCAGGGGGCTCGCAGCAGGTACTGATTTGCAGGCAAGCACCTTAACCCCTAAAGCAACTCTCCTACCCTCACTTTTTTTGTGTTGTTTGTTTTTTCTGAGGTAGGGTATCACTCTAATTTAGCTAGGCTGACCTAGAATTCACTAAGTAGTTTCAGGGTGGCCTTGAACTCATAATGGTCCTCCTACTTCTGCCTCCCAAGTGCTGACACTGAAGGTGTGTGCCACTATGATTGCTTTTGGTTATGGTTTCTGAGGAAAAAAAAAATCACACTGTGGGTCTGGAGAGATGAATTAGTGGTTAAGGTGCTTTCTTACGAAGCCTAAGGACCCAGGTTTGATTCCCCAATACCCACATAAACCAGATGCACAAGGTAGTACATGCATCTGGAGTTTGTTTGCAGTGAGAAGAGGCCCTGGTGTGCCCGTTTTCTATCTATCTGCCTCTTTCTATCTCAAATAGTTACACTACACACACACACACACACACACACACATTTTTTTTTTTTTTTTTCGAGGTAGGGTCTCACTCTGGTCCAGGCTGACCTGGAATTCACTCTGTCATCTCAGGGTGGCCTTGAACTCACGGTGATCCTCCTACCTCTGCCTCCCGAGTGCTGGGATTAAAGGCGTGTGCCACCACGCCCGGCCATTTTTTTTTTTTTAAATGAGTTCCAATGATGTTCTTGCATCCCCATACCCCAAGATCTTTTTTTTAATCTAACTTTTTTTTTTTTGTTATTTTTATTTATTTATTTGAGAGCAACAGACCGAGAGAGAGAGGGGGAGAAAATGGACACACCAGGGCCTCCAGCCACTGTAAATGAACTCCAGATGTGTGCGCCCTCTTGTGCATCTGGCTAACGTGGGTCCTGGGGAATTGAGCCTCAAACCGGGGTCCTTAGGCTTCACAGGCAAGCGCTTAACCACTAAGCCATCTCTCCAGCCCTCTAACTTTCATTTTTATGTTTTTAAAATTTTTTAAATATTCTTGTTTATTTGCAAACAGAGAGAAGAGTCAGACAGAGAGAATGGGCATACAGGGTCTCCAGCTACTGCAAACAAACTCTATAGCCCAAGATCTTTTAACTGAGCCATAATACCAAAAATTAACCTCAAAATACCCATAATGACACAGAATAAACATTTACACTGCAGAAGATGGCATCAGCATAGCAAAGAATATTCAGTCAATACAACATTTAAAACAACCAGGACAAACATCAAACTCTGTAGTTTCAATGCCAACAACTCTAGCCAGTGACAAATCTCCAAGTCTGATAATTTTAACTAGCAACAAGCATTCCAATTCTTCCCCTCCAGATAGGATACTCACAGTCCTGGAAAACTTCATCAGGGCCAGCAGCTTTCCTTAGCAGCCATCTCATGGTCCTGGCATCTCCACTGGGTCTCTACTGCAATCCATGTTTCATCCTCATGGCCCCATGGGGTCTCCATGCAGGCATCCAGCAATCCTGCTTCACACTGTCCATGGCCATTTCCAGAACACAAGACCATGTTGCAAACTCAATGACCCTCTCTTTCCTGCATTTCTTATACTCCACAATACTAGGTAGGGTGCCAACTTGTTAATCTGGGGGTGGGGGAGATAAAGCAGACTTTGAAGAACAGGACACTCCTTGAGCACTCAGACCCCTTCAAAAGAGTTGAAATTCTTCCTGTTGCCCCAACACAGATTAGCTGGCTCAATCTCAAAGGTTGTAATCTCTCAGTTACAGCTAAATGGGCAGCAATTCACCCAAAGATTTTTCTTTTTGTGCCATATCCCTCTGCTCACACCAGTTCATTTCTACACAAAGCAACCCTGCACAATTTCTGAGGACACAGGCATAACAGTAAGCCTCTCATACAAACTGCTATCCCAGTCCAATAAAAGCTCTTTCTCACCCTCATAAGCCAAACCTCACAAGTTCATAGTTCTTTTTGCATTCAGGTCTTTCAACTCTGACCAGAATATTCCATCAAGCTGAACTTACAGCACTGCAAGGTTTCTCTTAGTCCAAGGTTTCAAATCCTTCCACATTCCTCTTGAAAACCAGCTCCAAAAGGCCAAAGCCACATAGTCAGGTGTCTAGCAGCAACCCCACTCTTGGTACCACTTAGCTGTTGCAGTCAGGTTCACACTGCTTGTAGAAGTCACCCAACCAAGAGAAGCTTCTGTGAAAAAGAGATTTGTTTTGGCTTATAGGCTTGAGGGGAAGCTCCATGATGGCAGGGGAAACAATGACATGAGCAGAGGGTGGACATCACCTCCTGGCCAGCATAAAGTAGACCATAGCAACAGAGTGTGCCAAACACTGGCAAGGGGGAACTGGCTATAATACCCATAAGCCCACCTCCAACAATACACTGCCTCCAGGAAGCATTAATTCCCAAATCTCCATCACCTGGGAACCTAGCATTCAGAACACCTACGTTTATGGGAGACACCTGTGCCCCGGCCAGCAGGGAGTTGAATAAGGACCTGAGGGAAGTTAACCTGAATGGGAGAAGGCAAACAGACACAAGAAGGAGACCATGCTAGGTGTTTGTCAGAGCCTCAAGATTTTTATTTTTACACGTAGGTTTATATAAGGTTGTAGGGGGAAGGGGACGTAATCAGGCCGAAGATGAGAGTAACTGGTTAAGCCACAATGCCTTTGTTTCTTCATCAGCTACCGGCAGCATGGGGGAGTAATCAGCCAAGTGTATGATCCCTTTGTTTCTGGTAGTTGAATATTAGGTGAGGAAGTAGAAACTTAACTTGCTATATGGCGGTTTCTGTTAACATGGCCAAGGTTTGGTTCATAGCTCCCAACACACCTGAATCAAACCACCACAGCAGCAGGCAAACACCTTAACCATCTCCAGCTTTAACCGCTAAGCCACCCCTCCAGACCCAGCATTCAAATTTTTTTTAAAACAAGCAAGTCTCTCTTGGCAACAGCGACATGTTTGAAACATTTCTCCCTATAGCAAACATTACTCATCTTTCCATTATGCTTTTCTGAGTTGTCCCACATTAAAGTGTTTTTTTATGATTGAATTTTAAAAATATTTTATTTTTCTTTATTTATTTGAGAGAAAGAGAAATAGGCAGGGGGAGAAAAATTGAGAATGAGTGTGCCAGGGCCTACAGGCACTGCTAAAGAACTCCAGATGCATGTGCCTCTTTGGGCATCTAGCTTATGTGGGGGCTGGGGAGTTGAACCTGGGACCTTTGGCTTTGCAGGCAAGCACCTTAACTACTAAGCCATTTCTCCAGACCCTGATTGAGTTTTTTTTTTTAAATTATTTATTTATTTATTTGAGAGCGACAGACACAGAGAGAAAGACAGATAGAGGGAGAGAGAGAGAATGGGCGCGCCAGGGCTTCCAGCCTCTGCAAACGAACTCCAGACGCGTGCGCCCCCTTGTGCATCTGGCTAACGTGGGACCTGGGGAAGCGAGCCTCGAACCGGGGTCCTTAGGCTTCACAGGCAAGCGCTTAACCGCTAAGCCATCTCTCCAGCCCTTTTTTTTTAATTTTTATATATTCATCTTTTTAATCTTAAGATACATAATTTGTCCTTTAAGCACACAAGTTATACACATACCTTAGAAACTCAGTCTCCAAAATACTCATTAAAGATGTCGGGATGACACTTTGAGAACTGACCTAGCAGTTTCTTCTTGTCTTTGGCAGACAGCTTTGAATCTTCATCAATACTCTTTAGTAAGCTTAACATTTCCTCTTTGGTTGTGTGCTGGGTAATCCTGGAGTAGTGATTTCGATCAATTCTGTGGCAATAAATATAGCCTGGGTCTATACTTGGATCTCTTCCCTTCTGTAAGGCCAGAAGCTTAATGCTAACAATTTTATGTAGAGTTCCAGGAATCCTGAAAACATCTTTTTGGTGGTCGATTAAAAAGAGCACTTGCAGGTCCATTTTGCCTTTCGATAAGTGTTTATTGTCGACGATAGCTTTGGAAAATATCCTTTTCACAGCCATTTGATTGTCGCTTTCTTTCTGTCATTTAAATTCAGAAGGATGTGCAGCAATAGCTATAAAATACAGCAATCTTCAAAATTCTTCTCTATTTTGAGAATTCAGAAGCTTCAGAAAGAGCTGAGTAGCTTCTAATGCTATTTAATTCTTCCCATTTACAAGTAGTTCTGCAATTCCATTATGAACATCAGATAAGTGATTTAATAGAGGTTCCCGATTGCTACAGTATTTGGCAATAGCATCAAATAGAAGTTCCTTCACTAAGTCTGTTCTGTCTGGTTGCTCAGGAAAGTTCCTGCTTATGTCCACCACCATCCGGCCTGGCAGATAATCCAAGCAGTCAGTTGCAGCCGAGAGCCACTCATCTTCCTGAGAGTCACTATAGGCCTTGAGAATCCTCCAGTCCAGACAGCTACTGGTGTTGAGTTGATCATGACAGGCTCTTTCTTAGATTGAGGAACTTTAGGTTCAACCTCTTGCCGTTTGAGTAAGGAGTCAAGAAATGGAAGATCTACAAGTTGTAGTAGATGCCCAATTGTTTTTTCTTGCCATACTTCATTAATAACTTGTGGAGACAAGGTTGCAGAGATATTTACATGAGAGGAGTTAGTAGGCTTCAAACTCAGATTTCCCAACAGATCTTCTAAACTGTTTGACTTGATTTCGGATGACTTAAGTAATGCATCTGAATACCTGGAAGCTGAGTATACAGTGCTCTCTTTGCCTGACTGACTGTTAGCTAGATGCTGTTGTGAATCTATAAAGGCTGCAACTACTATTCTTCAAATGCAGGTTTTTTGTCTTTTCCGAAGACTGGTTGGAACTGCTTCAAATACTTTATAGTCCATAAGTGCTTGACACACTCTCACCACTTTGGCCCAAGGAATGTCCACATCACCAAAGTACTTATTCTGAATGAGGTGAGAATAAATGACATCTACAGCATCTGAGCCAACAAAGCAGTCATTGTGATGTTTTAAATGGTGCCTTCGTTTCTTTACCTCCACTTCTGTCTGAAGGGTGGTTATAATGCTGCTCCACACGTATGTGGCTCCAAAGGGCTTCTGGGCCACACTGAAACTGGAGAAAAGACAGCCTCTTCAGCAAATGCTGCTGGACAAACTGGATATGTATCTGGAGGCCTCTGCGCCTGGCTGTGCTGGGCAGAGAGGTTGAGTGCGGCCGCAGTCTCCCGCACTGTGGCCACAGCCAGGACCGTCGGCTGCCCTCAAGGACTGCCAGCCTCTGCACAGTGTGCCTGAAAGTGTTTTTTTTTCTTTTTTTTAAATACATTTATTTATTTGAGAGAAAGAGAGAAGTAGAGGGGAGAGAGAGCGAGAGAGAGAGGGAAAATGGGCGTATCAGGGCCTCCAGCCACTGCAAATGAACTCCAGATGCATACACCACCTTGTGCATCTGGCTAAGGTGGGTCCTGGGGAATCGAACCTGGTTATGTATGCTTTGCAGGCAAATGCCGTAACTACTAAGCCATCTCCCCAGCCCATGAAAGTGTTTTTAATTGTCATCTGTTCTGTGCTTTTGCATTTGCAGTGGCTGGAGGCCCTGCTGTGCCCATTCTCTCCTTCTCCCTCTTTGTCTGTCAAATAAATAAAAAATATTTTTTAAATAAATGTTTACTTCATTTCTAGTATGAGAACACAATGGCTTACAAAAGAAGCCCCAAACAAAAAACAAGCGGGATGTGGTGGTGCATACCTTTAATCCCAGTACTCGGGAAGCAGAAGTAGAAGGATCATGGCCATGAATTCGAGGTCACCCTGATACTACATAGTGAATTCCAGGTCAGCCTGAGCTAGAGTGAGACCCTACCTTGAAAAACCAATATAAGGCTGGAGAGAAGTCAGATGCATAAGGAGGCTGGAGGCCTTAATGTGCCCATTCTCTCTCATTCTCTTTTGGTTTCTCTTCAACTTGATCATGTGTAGAGGTTTTCACTCATTATTTCCATGATGACAGTTTTGATCCTGAGCATGGTTATGATTATCCTATATATCACCAACCTTGTGCCAAGTATTTTAAAATCTTAAATTTTGTCTTCTGATGCCATTCTTCCTCCATTATTTTAGAGATATTGTTATGGGCTTTCTGAAGCCCAGGTGTTGCCAAGACTGCCAAAATGTTTTGGAGCTTTAAAAAATACTTAATTTTTTTTTTTTTTTTTTTTTTTTTTTTTGCCAGGATAAAGAGAGAGGGAGAGAGAGAAAAGAAAAAAAGGAAGGTAAGTATGTATGGGCACTCCATGGCCTTTTGCCACTGCAAGTGAACCCCACATGCATGTATCACTATGTGCATCTGGCTTTTTATGGGCACTGGGGAATCAATCCATGCCTTCAGGTTTTATAAGCAAGTGCTTTTAACTGCTGAACCTCCTCTATCCCTGGTTTTGAGCTTCTTTAAACTGAATCTAGGAAAATTCAAAATAGATTTGAAACTGTAAAGACAGAAGCTACAACAAGGGAAATTTAGTGCCAATGCAACAAAAAGAAAGTCAACCAGAGGAAAATTATGTTTTGTTAAGATTAATTTTTATTTATTTACTTATTAGAGACAGAGAGAGGGATGGGGGAGAGAGAGAGAAAGAGTGAGAATGGGCAGGCCAGGACCTCTAGCCACTGCAAATGAACTCCAGATGCATATGCCACCATGTGCATCTGGCTTACATGGGACCTGGAGAATTGAACCTGGGTCCTTAGTCTTTGCAGGCATGTGCCTTAACTGCTAAGCCATTTCTCCAGCCCAAGAAATTATGTTATTTTTGTGTGTACCGCAGAGCTAATATTTTATGCCAATGAGCAGTCAAGACATGACTGTTGACTCTGTATAATCCCTATGAATTGGTCTTAAGGTTCAAAGTTTTGTGTAGTACTCCAAATAAATATGTTGTCATTGATGCTGCAGGTGCAGCAAAACCTCACTGTTGTGAGAATATTGTGATCCATCATATAGATGTTTTATTCTGTCACTCTGGTATAGTGGATTAATTCCATCTCTAAGTTGCTGAGGAAAGCAAGAGAAGGAAAGAGGTTATTGCTACTCTTCTCCCAATTGCAAAGTAACAATAAAAGGGAAAAGAAACCCTGTCTCTTCAGGATTTAGTTTACTGTCTTTCTGGGAGTGGTGTGCATTGTGGCTCTTATGTTGTCTACGCTGGGGGATATGAAATCAATGGTCCCTCTTTACTTCCACTTAAGTGTGAATCAAATATTAGTGGCTGCTAATATCTTTGGTCTTATCACAGTGGTTATACTTTGAACATGAGCAAGGATTCAAACTGACTTCTGGCTGGATATGGTGGTATAGCCCTTTAAATCTCATCACTTGGGAGGCAGAGGTGGGAGGATCACACTGAGTAAGAGATAACCCTGAGACTACATAGTGAATTCCAGGTTGTGGTGGTTTGAATAGAATAGATGGCCCCCAATATATTCAGTTCCTTATTGTTTGTAGTTTGCATCTGCTGGCTACCTGGCTGGAGGCAATGTCACTGGGTGATCTTAAGGTGTGGTGGTAGGTTTCCAATTTCAATCTAAAGATATGCAAAGTGTGCCTAGCTGGAGTTCCTGAAGTGTGCTGTGGCTTTTGACCTTGAGGCTTGTACTTCTTTCTCTCTGCTTGGGCCTGTGAAGGCAGGCCAGCTTCTTCTGCCATTATGGAACTTCCCCTGGATCTGTAAGCTTCAATAAATCCCTTCCTCCATAATTGTGCCTGGTCTGAAAGTTCATCTCAGTGAACCTGAAGCTCTCTGCTACACAGGTCAGCCTTGGCTAGAGTGAGACCCTACTAGGAAAAAAAAAAACCCTGACAAGTAAATTTATTTTGATAATATGAATATAGAATGCGTTTTATCATTATTTCATTCCATAAGAACACTAAAAATTATTGAATAATTTTCAAATAATGACAAATTTATAAAATTTACTTTCAATTAGTCTTTAACTTTGAAGGACTTTATGTTACAGACAATAAGGATTCTTCTGCATGATACCTAGAAAATTATCTGAAGTAGAATAAAATAATTGTTTTCTTTTAATTAAAAATTTTTATTAACATTTTCCATGATTATAAAATATATCCCATGGTAATTCCCTCCCTCCCCACCCCCACACTTTCCCATTTGAAATTCCATTCTCCATCATATTACCTCCCCATTACAATCATTGTAATTACATATATACAATATCAACCTATTAAGTATTCTCCTCCCTTCCTTTCTCTACCCTTTATGTCTCCTTTTTACCTTACTGGCCTATGCTACGAAGTATTTTCATTCTCACGGAGAAGCCCAATCATCTGTATAAAATAATTGTTTTTGAAAAAGAGATACCGTTTGTCTAGCCATGGTGGGGCATGTCTTTAATGCCAACACTCAGGAGGTGGAGGTAGGAGGATCGAAGTAAGTTCAAGACTAGCCTGAGACCATATAATGAATTCCAGATTAGTCTAGGCTAAAAAAAAAAAGAAAGAAAGAAAAAGAAAGAAATGGTTATCAGTTGCACTGTATCCCAGCCAAAACACTGGATCTAACATCTAATACTTTTCCTCTCAGAGCATCATTTCCATCTGCTAGTTGGTGAGATCATTCTGTAACACGACACACTACTATTTTTAGTGTTAGTCTTGGAGTTAGAGCTTTGTGGCTAGTGTCAAGGCTAGGTTTAGGGTTAGGGTCAGTGTCTGTGTCAGGGTCAGGATTGGGGTAAAAGTCAGGTTGAGTTTAGGAGTTTTGGGGTGAAGGTTAGGTGTTAAGTAAGGTTTTGGTTAGAATGAGAGTCAGGAGATCACATTCTGCAAACACTGCCTGCCTTTACCTTACCAAATTACCTTATTAGAAGGGTATTATCATGCTCCAAAAAGAAAGGCATTGTAGACACTTTTCTTGGATGTATACTGAGATACTCAAAAAAGGTTGCTTGTACCTCAAAGCATGAAGACATCAGAAAATGTTTTAGCTGTCTTTGAGTAAGACCAGAAAGAGTTAACAATCTTTGGCTACAATTTGTCTTAGGACATCTTGATACCACTATAGAGAATTTCACTCTTCTTTTAAAAACCTTTAAAAACTATTTTATTCTTTCTTTATTTAAGAGAGAGAGGGAGGGAGGGAGGGGGGGCACATACCAGGGCCTCCCGCCACTGCAAACAAACTCCACATGTGTGGACTATCTTGTGCATCAGGCTTATGTGGGTCCTGGGGAATCAAGCCTGGGTCCTTTGGCTTTGCAGGAAAGTGCCTTAATTGCTAAGCTATCTTTCCAGTTCCCATATAAACTTCTTAATAAAGGATGAAGAGGTTTCTCAGCAGTTAAAGCACTTGCTTCTAAAGCCTAATGGGCCAGGTTCAATTCCCCACGACCCATGTAAAGCCAGATGCACAAAGTGACCCATGCATCTGGAGTTCCTTTGCAGTAGCAAGAGGCTCTGGCGTGCCCATACACAGTCATTCTCTCTCTCTTTTTGTCTCTCAAATAAATAAATAAATAAATAATTAAATTAAAAGATAATCATGGGGTGGATAATGAAGACATGGCACATTTATACAATGGAGTTTTATTCAACAGTAAAGAAAGATGAAATTAATTTGCAGGGAAATGGATGGATCTGTAAAGTATTATACTTAAAATGAGTTAACTCAGACCCAAAATCTAAGTGCTGTATATTCTCTCTCATATGTGGATCCTACCTACAAATGTTTGAACTTGTATGTGAGTTGGAATAAAACTCAGTAGCAGAGGCCATAAAGCTAGAAAGGGAAGGGAGGAGAGGGGAGGATTCAAGGTGATGGTATTGTACATATGTAAGTAGAAGAATTACTGGGGGTTGAAAGGCCTAAGTAAGGTTAGGGGAAGAGATTGTAAAGAAAGGGTGAGGGGAGAGTTAATCAAAATATAAGAGGATATGAATACACCATATGGAAACCTACTTTATTGGACAATGGTATACCCAGAAGCCATAGATTATATCTAGAAAACTTTCAGGCCAATGATGGGATACCTTCCAGTGAGTTGTTGGCCAGGGAGATCCCTGAGGCCCCCAGAACATTACAGGCCATTACCAAGGTGCTTGGTTTCCTACCAGGAATAGATGGTAAGACCCTATTGCTAAAGACTCCACATGCTTGGGCTACAAGGTCACTGAGCAATCTTGCTAGAGCTGAGCTGAAAACCTCCTCCCTGTAGACCAGCTGACAGAAAGCTGGAAAAATGCTATGCTGTATGCAGCTTTATGGGAGAGAGAGAGAGAAGTCATCAGGGGAGATAACCGACAGTGGGCATTGCTGCTGAAGAGTCAGGTCACTGAGAAATCCGGCTTGAGCTGAGGTGAAAACTTCACCCATGCAGACCCTTTATCCAGGTGCTGGAAATTCTCAACATACTTGGGCCTCGTCTACTCCAACTCTCCTGATGCAAGGTGTGAGCTGCTGCCCTCTCAACATGATGAATGGAGAGCCATTGTCCTCCCGACGTAGAGCTGCCCAGTGCCTGTCCAGCTCCTCTTCACACTCCCCAAACGTGATCCACTCACCATGGTGGCTACAGGTGAGAAGGGACAGCAACAGTGACCTTGTAGGATATGCCTAAAGTGCTAAGGAGGGTAACACAGCTGGATGGGTGTGGCAGACATAAGGCTCTGCCCCTGCCAGGGTGGGCAATCAACTGGGTTCAGCAGCAGTGGGGCTGGACTTCCTGGATGTGTCTCACACAGGTGTTTCCACTGCTGCCAGCCGCTCGAGACACGAGACCAGCACCTGTGCCACAGGACGAGGGTGGGTCCAAAAGCTTCACACAGGTCTTACAGACTGCAGAAAGGGGCTGCAGGCCCTGGCCGTGGCAAACTGGCTCCAGACACATGCACGTGGGACCAGAACCCTTACACAGCAGGTTAGCCTTCCTGTAGACAAGTATTGGAAAGGCAGACTGCTGCTCAGCATCGCTCGCCGGGTCTTCAAGCCACCCCAGCTGGTCGGTGAGTTTTACCTTCTCTGTTTAGAGTTAGTTCTGTAACCTGAAAATGAAAGGATGGGCTGGAGAGATGGCTTAGTGGTTAAGCGCTTGCCTGTGAAGCCTAAGGACCCCGGTTCGAGGCTCGGTTCCCTAGGTCCCACATTAGCCAGATGCACAAGGGGGCGCACGCATCTGGAGTTCGTTTGCAGAGGCTGGAAGCCCTGGCATGCCCATTCTCTCTCTCTCCCTCTATCTGTCTTTCTCTCTGTGTCTGTCACTCTCAAATAAATAAATAAATAAATAAATAAATAAATAAATAAATAAATAAAATCTTTAAAAAAAAAAGAAAATGAAAGGATGCTCTTGGCTTACTATAATGTCTTACTTTGAATACTACAGGCATAAAATACAGGAAGCAGTATTTCAGTTGGTTAGAAAATAGTACCTATGTATTGAATATTAAGGCTGTTAAAGGGCAGAGAAGGCCCCATCTTTACATGTAAGCCACCAAGTGTAAGGAAAAACCCTAGGGACTTTCAAAACAAGATTTAAAACTGTCAAATGGTGCTGAATGGTGGAAGTGAATGAAACTTGAGGATGGAGGAAATTGTCTCCCACTGACGGATATTATGAAGCAGGATTTTTTGGGCTACTTAAGAATTTTCTAAAAGGTCTGCTTGGATTCTGATACTGTCACCATGCCCAGGTTAGGGTTAATAGCTTAATTTACCCCTTCCCAGATGTATTCCAGGACTATAAACTAAATTGCTCAGTCTTAGAAACATATCCAGTGACTAATGTCAAAGTGTGACTTTAAAGCTGTTTAGGCAAAAACCTATTGCCATTACTGAAATATTGAAAATGTCACCAGCAGTGGGAACACATCTCAGTGTTCCAAGCTTTGCTATCTAAAGGCCTTCCACTCAGGTGCAGCTGGGGTACTTAACACAGCTGAAAAGAATTTTAGGCTGAGCAGAAGTAGAGTTAGTGAGTCTGAATAGAAGAAAGGACAGATGATTGGGGAGAGTCAGGTGTGGGCCTCAGGAGAGGCATGCACCCAAATCCTTCAGGAACAGTTTCATCTTTTGGACTTTTGGAGCTACGTTGTTTAAGGGAGGTGAGCTACTCATTTCCTTATAACAAGATTTTATAATGAAACCATAGGGTTATTTATAAGGATATTAGACAGACTTACATATAAGGAAACATAACTGAAGCAAAGGTGGGTAACATTTAATTTTGTTTTTGAGGTATGGTCTCACTCTAGCTCAGGTTGACCTGGAATTCACTGTGTAGTCTCAGCGTGGCCTTGAACTCATCCTCCTACGTTTGCCTCCGGAGTGCTGGGATTAAAGGCATGCACCACCATGTCTGGGTCTAAAATTTTATTTAACTATTTTATTTTTACTTATTTATTTGAGAAAGAAAAAGAGGCAGATAGAGAATGAGTGTGCCAGGGACTTCAGCCACTGCAAAAAAAAATCCCAGATGCAAGTGTCACAAGGCATATATGGCTTTATGTGGGCACTGGAGAAATGAATCTGGGTCCTTAGGCTTCACAGGCAAGTGCCTTAACTGCTGAGCCATCTCTCCAGCCCTATAATAATTTTTTTTTTTTAACCAAAGTAAGTTTGCTGTATGTAGATCACAAAGATGTTCAAAAATGTTGTAGGGCCAGGTATGGTGGTACATGTCTTTAATCCAAGCACTTGGGAGGCAGAGGTAGGAGGATCACTGTGAGTTCCAAGCCAACCTGAGACTACATAGTGCATACTGAGTTCCAGGTCAGCCTGGGCTAGAGCTAGACTCTACCTAGAAAAAAAGAAAAAGAATCTGGTAGGAAGGGCTTTTTCCTCCAGATATAATCTGATGCCAGTAGAGAATGTCTTTTCTTAGTAGGCCTGTCAAAGTTAACTGAGCAGAGCTATGTGAAGTCATAGCCAGGTCTATGGAAATGTTAATGGAGCTATTGACACTGTCTGGTAAAAGGAGGGGGAGGGTCACTGGCCTGGGATAAACTAGGAAGTGAAAGGTTAAGTAAGTAGATGCTATCATACTGTTTTCATATAGTCTCTGATGGGGTGGATCTTGCAGTAATGCAGCTGTTTTGGGGTCACCCACACTCCTGTAAATAACACCCTACCTGTGCTCTGTAAGTCAACCCAGTAAACTCATTGGTTCACCTAGTTGGACTAGTTGGTAGAATTGTGAGCAGTGCCAGTACTAAGATTGGCTTCACACTGTCACTCTCAGCAGCTTTAGTAGTTCCACTCATATTCTAGGGACCTCAACTTTGATAAAACCCAGCATTAGTGGCTTACTCCCAGTAACTGTGTGAGAGTAACTAAAACGTAAACATAAGACTGAGAATTCATATTCATTCATTCAATTCATATTTAGTGTTGCCATGTGTGTGCATATTGTAAATGTTGTGTGTGTTCATCATCTGAGTATGGCATGAAAATGAGGAAGTTATTTATATCTGATGAGTGCTTTTTTTTTTTTCGAGGTAGGGTCTCAGCCCAGGATTACCTGGAATTCACTATGGAGTCTCAGGGTGGCCTCGAACTCACGGTGATCCTCCTACCTCTGCTTCCGGAGTGCTGGGATTAAAGGCATGTGCCACCATACCTGGCTTTATGATGAGTGCTTTTTGCACCAATAAATTTGGGGTATCTCCAGATTCTTGTCTTACAAATTTAAAGAAGTGAAATTCACAGATCATAGGGTAAGGTTTAGAGAGACTTTATTAGATTAAGATAAGGAAAGTGGAGAAAGTATAGAGAGCTCCTGCCCTATGGAAGATGTTAGGGGGTAAAGCCTGCCCTATGACCCAAATTTGGGTCACTTAGGGATTCAGAATTGAGGCTGAGCTAACCTGCCATGATGCTAAGTTTTGGGGCTGAGTAGCCATAATGCCACTATCAGATTTAAATCTTCCAGGAATCTCAATTCTAGGAAAGGGGTGTAGGGAAGGGCACAGGTTTTTTATAGAAAAACAGATCTAAGCTGGGCATGGTGGTGCACGCCTTTAATCCCAGCACTCGGGAGGCAGAGGTAAGGAGGATTGCCATGAGTTTGAGGCCACCCTGAGACTACATAGTGAATTCCAGGTCAGCCTGAGCCAGAGTGAGACCCTACCTCGAAAAATAAAAAGAAAGAAACAAACAAACCAGATCTAGAGAACTCCTTTAGGCAAGAGATAAGAAGACTTCTCTGGGGGCTGGGGAGATGGCTTAGTGGTTAAGCACTTGCTTGTGAAGCCCAAGGACCCCCTGTTCGTGGCTCGATTCCCCAGCACCCACGTTTGCCAGAGAGATGGACAAGATGGCTCATGCATCTGGAGTTTGTTTGTATTGGCTGGAGGCCCTGGTGTGCTCGCTTGCTTTCCCTCTCTCTCTGCCTCTTTTCCTCTCTCTGTGTCACTCTCACATAAATAAATAAAAAATAAATACAAATTTTAAAAAAAGCAGACGACTTCTCTGATTGTACTAACGTGGGGACTGCTAGGTCAGGCTTGAGAACATTCCTTCTTTTTTACATTTGGGGGCACAGTCATATTAAACTGCCTCAGTGGTCTTAAAAGGTTTTTTTTGTTTCTTTCTTTTGACACAAAACACCACTGAGATGAATTTGCCTAATTTTCCAACCAGTGTTAGAAGGGGCAGGGGCACATTTTATATTATTTTCCCTCCATGTCTTGCCTCATCCCTTATTCTTTTTTGTTGCTTTTTTTTTTTTTTTTTTTTTTTTTACTGTTTTTCGAATTAGAGTCTTATTCTAGCCCAGGCTGACCTGGCATTCATTCTGTAGTCCCAGACTGGCCTCAAACTCAAAGTAATACTCTTACCTCTGCCCCCTCCCCACCTTGTTGCTGGAATTAAAAGCATGTACCACCACATCCTGGCTCCCTTAGCTATTCTTGATGGGAATTCGTTTGCCATAGCAGGAAGAATTAATGTTAGGGAACTACCCTGATCAACTCCATGTTGCTGTCTGCCTTGGATGGAAGCCATGTGTTTGCAGCACCTCCCTTCTGGCTGTGCAGAGCATATCAGAGCTTTCCCTGAGGGACTTGATCCTGTAAGTCTTGATATCTTTCCAGACACCTTCCAAAACCACTGGCTTTCCTGGTGTTATCTGCATTTTCTCCTGTTGTGAATGAAGATGAACTTTAGGGATTTTGTTTTGTTTTGTTTTAGATCTCTTAGGATACCTCAGCTTTCAAAGCATAGCTAGGAGGGCTGGAGGATGGCCTAGTGCTGAAGGCGATTGCCTGTGAAACCTAAGGGCCTATGTTCGACTCCCCAGAACCGACATAAGTCACATGCACAAGGTCATACATGTGCACAAGGTAGCACACATGTCTGGATTTTTTTTTTTTTTACAGTGGCTAGAGGCCCTTATGGGCCAATTCTCTCTGTCTCTTTCTTGCTCTCTCTCTCATAAAAAAAAAAAAAAAAAAAAAAAAAGAGTAACAACTAAAAGAAGCCTGTAAATACAAGCTATTTTGGCTGTTATGGTAAAGGCTATTAAGGCTATTATGCTAAAAGACACTGAATGATAATTTATTTCCCCATTTAGTTTCTTTCGAGGTAGGGTCTCACTGTAGTCCTGGCTGACTTGGATCTCACCTTATAGTCACATGCTGATCTTGAACTCATGTCAATTCTCCTACCTCTGCCACCATACCTGGATATTTCTCTTTTTTAGTTTCTAATAGGGCATAGGAGTTTTCTTTCTTTCTTTTAATTTTTTAACCCGTACTCAAACCTACATGGGTATATTTGTATGTATTACATGTGTGTAATTGCACTTTATATTGAAAAACTAGGTAGCAGTCATCTATGTAACATATACAGCATAGTGGTTAAGGTGCTTGCCTGCAAAACCGAAGGACTCACGTTCAATTCCCCAGGACCCATGGAAGCCAGGTGTACAAGGTGGTGGTACATGCATCTGGAGTTCGTTTGCAGTGGCTGGAGGCCCTGGAGTGCCCATTCTCTCTCTCTCTCTGCCTCTTTCTCCATCTGTCTCTCTCTCAAATAAATAAAGAAAAGTCAAGAAAAATTAAAAAAAAAACCTTAATAAATATAAACTGCTTTTAAATATTTACTGTTATTTTTATTTATGCAAATTTTATACGTAATAGGTTAGTTTAAACTTTGTAGTGTTATGCACTGAGCCCAGAGCCTTATACTGCCTGAGCAAGTGCTTTACTACCACATTACACACCCAACTGCAAAAAACTGGGTTACATGGCAGAAATGATGACTTAGTTAATAGTGGTATTTATTTCTTCTGTTATTATTTGAGGCAGGATCTTGCTATGTGGCCTAGGCTGGCTTTGAACATACAACTATGAGTCTTCATTCATCTTGGCAAGTCCTCACTTCTTTGAGATGTGAATTTTCTATCCTCTGGGGTACTTGAATCTGGCCCTGCTCAGGGCATCAGCCATATGTTCCTTATTCTGCATCATGCTGGATATGATGATCTGTTCCGTGTATTTGAGCTTTTCAAATGCACTCCACATACCTGTATGCAGTATAGATTGGTGACAGCATGAAAGCAAAGCCATGAACATTGCCTGTTCTGTCTGCAAGATCCCTTAGGGGCAACCCATAGAGCAGTAGTCCCATGCTTTACAGCCATCATGCCCCAGGCCCCATGAGTGATGGGACTTGGTAGTCCTAATTGACTGTAGGTTGAACTGAAGTGGTGAGTGAGAACCATTATTAACTTGGAATCATTCTCAACATACATTTATTCCATATTAATGAATTATGCCAGTTTTATCTTCATAGTAGTCTCATTATTTTTATTAATCTCATATTTTATAGTGCTTCAAGAACATTGCCTTACTCACCTAAACTTCCTTCCCTTGAGTCCCACCTCCTCAATGCTCTACCTCCCACTCATGTCACTGACTATGAGACTAAGCCTTCAACCTTAGGGGAGCATCCAAGATACAAACTATATTAGTTACCCTTACACAAACCACCATTAAAGAACCCCATTAAAAAGTATTCATGTACTCAGTCATTTTTGATTCCCTAGTACCCACATAAAGCCTGATGCACAAAGGGCAGCATGTGTAGTTTTCTTTCTTTCTTTCCTTCTTTCTTTCTTTCTTTTTTTTTTTGTTTGTGTGTTTGGAGATAGAGTGTCACTTTAGCTCAGACTGACCTGGAATTTACTATGTAGTCTCAGGGTTGCCTCAAACACATTGTAATCCTCCTTGCACTGCCTTCAAAGTGTTGGGATTAGTGGCATGTGCCACCATGTCCGGCTACATCTGTAGTTTGTTTGTAGCAGCTCTTTCCTTTCAAATAAATTAATTTTGAAAATAAAAAATATGAACTGGATCTGAGACAGAGTCTCAAAGAGAGAAAGGGAGAGGCAGAGAGGGAGAGAGAGAGAAATGGTCACACCAGAGCCTGTAGGCACTACCCACAAACTGTAGACAGAAGATCCACCATGTACATCTGGCTTATGTGGGTTCTGGGGAATCAAATGGGTCCTTAGGCTTGTTAGACAAGTGCCTTAACAGCTAAGCCATATTTCCATCCTATTATTTTTTAGTTTTTATTTATTTCAGAGGAAGGGGGAGAGAGAGGATGGCGCACCATGTCCTCCAGTAACTGCAAATGAACTCCAGATGCATGCACCTCCTTGTGTACGTGGCTTACATGGGTCCTGGAGAATTGAACCTGGGGACTTTGGCTTTGCAGATAAGTGCCTTAACTGCTAAGCCATATCTGCAGCCTCTCCCTTCTTGTTGTGAAAGAAGCAGAAACTCACTTTGTTTGCCAGGTTGACCTCAAACGTTTGACCTTCCTGTAGCTGGGATTATAGGTGTGCACAACTGCACCTGGATGAAGAAATTCCCATGAAAGGACCAAGTGCGGTACTGGAGAGCCAGCCTTAGAATGGAATATGATCTTCATCTACTGACACAGGATGCAGTCAGTGTTTGAGGACAAGTTTAGGTTGGGTGTTGAAATGGTGGTAGAATGCTTGGTTTTATGGTGCAGCTCTTGAATTCCAGCACTCAGGAGGCTGGAGCATCAGAATTTCCATGTATTTGTGGCTAGCTTGGGCTACATATTGAGTTCTAGGCCACTAAAGGTTCAATAGCAAGTTCCTGTCTCATAAACCAACAAATATCAAGATTTGATGGTGGCACATTAACGTTTCTGATTGCTTCTTTTCTCTCCCCTATGTGGCTCAGTAATTATTCCTTTTTCCCTCTTTCTTTTTTTTCTATTAAGGTGCCCAGGCTAGTCTTGAACTTGCCATCCTCCTCATCAGCCTAATAGATAGGATTCCAGGCCTGAAGCTGCAGGACCCCAAAAACGGGGACCCCACACTCTGCCCGGATATGGTGACACCCCAAATCACTCACGCGAAGCAGTCTTGATGCAAACTGCAAAAGGATTTTATTCCAAGCACGCTGGGGCCCACAGTCGTACACCACACAGGGGTAGAGTACTGCAGAGCCTCGAATGCAGGAATGGGACAGTTTTTATAGGATTTCTAACAAAGCCTGTGCATTAGACCAATCATTTTTTAACATTAGGGGCCCGTGGGGTGCGAGCCAGTCAGTTTGTGCCACTCAATAGTTTCTAAGCCAATTAGTTTAAATTGCTCAACCCCCCCCCCCCCCCCCCCGTGGACCAATCAGTTTCCTATGACCTTGGTGGTCAGCATTTGCATGGGTCTTTGGGTGGGGGTAGCAAAGTGTAGTCTAAGGCAGGCTGCTATGGCTTACCGTGTGGGCTATTAAGGCTTGTGGTGCAGGCTATTTACAGAAACCAAATAAGCAGTTTACTTCATTACTCATTTCCCATCCTTGAGGGCTATCTCACGCCCTTTTTACCTAGTTTTATATTAGGAGCAGGTTTTGATATAATGAGAAGAGGGATTCTCTGCTTACTTCCAAGAGAGAGTAAAGCCTGGGATTTGAGGTATGCAGGGGCCTGCTTAAGCTCCCTTTGGAGCATGATAGTATTTCTGGACTTCTGGATTCTTGGGCCTTTCAAAGCAACAGATTCAGCAAAACATATATCCCCAGCAGTTTAGCTGTTTACTTATCTGTATTGGTGTTTGAACTTAAGGTTCTATACCAGTGATCTATATCAGTAGCCCTCCTACTTCCTCAGTACCAGAGCTCTGATATTTTGTTTTTGTTTTTTTTTAGCAGGACAGCACCTGGCTCTAGTTTCCTATACACTAGGGACATGAATGTGACTGAGTTCTGCTGAGATGTTAGTGGAAGTTGTTTGGTGGAGATTATTGGAAAGTTTCTAAACAGGATTAACTAAGCTGGTTCATCAGCTTTTTTCTTTCTGGAAGATGCAGAGGATGCCTGGGGTTTTTGCATCCATCTCATGACAATAATGCGACCTTGAGCCACATGCCAAGTATGGAAGAAGATGTATTCCAGGTGTGAAACTGCCACACAAGCATTTGTGTGGACTTCTCCTTCATGGAGAAAATGAAGCAATCTGCACAGCTGTAGAGATCTTTTTAATTTTACTTCCCTCCCTACCTCTCTTCCCTTTATGTGTGTGTACCTGATTGAAATTACCAATAGAGATGTGGTAGTGGAGTTTTTCTTATATTTTTCAGTGAAGCTATGAGGAAGTGTCATTAAATAAGGGTAAGGATTGGATATGAAATGAGGGACAGCCACTTTCCTTTTTTTTTTTTTTTTTTTTTTTTAAGATACTGTTTTGCTCTAGCTCAGGCTGACCTGGAATTCACTATGTAGTCTCAGGGAGGTCTTGAATTTAGAGATCTCCCTACCTATACCTCCCAAGTGCTGGGATCAAAGGCATGAACCATTCATGCCCAACCACATTAGCCACATTTTTTAAATTTCTAAGAGCTCATGTGATTCAAACACTGAAGAGAGGTACAAAGATATAGCTTTCCTCTCTCCCTCTGTGCCTATATTTCTCATTCTTCCCTGTTGTCCACTAGAGATAAGCATTTGTGTCCTTAGTGACTGAAGGAATTAAAGAAGCTATGGGAGTGGCATTCAACCCATAAGCAACAGACCTACCGCCTCTGTCATTGGGTAGAAAGAAAACACCGCTCCTTATAAGTCCTGGAGTTGTCAGGCTCTCAAATCCAGGCACATTTCAGAAGAGGTGACACCTAATTATCATGAGTGACAAGGGTAAGTGAACAGTCCACGGAAATGGACTCAGACGTAATGGACGGTTTTCAAACCTCTGAATGTTTGATATGTGAGGCAGGCTCTCCTGGTCTATGAGCTGGCTTGGCACTCGCGGAGGCCCTCCTCCTCTAGCCAACTAAAGGATACTTTATGGAGCTGTCTTATGCCCAGAAGAACACACCCTCCATGCCCTGCTCCCTCCGATTTCAGACAGCCCCATTGCAGTAGGCTCACCACATGTAAGAAGGGGGTGAACCCGCAAAAATTGCTCAATTTGAACAAGAACGACTCGGGTGGGACCATGGCCATGGGTCAACCATATTTATGAATTATGTAAATCTGACCCTCTTTCTTTCATTTTCTTTTCATAATTTTTATTAACAGTTTCCATGATTATAAAAATATCCCATGGTAATACCCTCCCTCCCCACACACTTTCCCCTTTGAAATTCCATTCTCCATCATATTACCTCCCCATTTCAATCACTGTACTTATATATATACAATACCAACATATTAAATGCCCTCCACCCTTCCTTTCTCTTCCCTTTATATCTCATTTTTAACTTATTGGCCTCTGCTACTATGTATTTTCCTTCTCACGGAGAAGCCCAATAATCTGCAACCAGGATCCACATATGAGGGAGAACATCCTGAGCTGACAATGGGGGGAGGTGGAATGAAGGACCAGAAGGGTAAGTATTGGATAATCACGGACATGCCCTTTGTTGATTGAGTCATGTTCACAAATATCTAAGGAAATACGGTAAGTACATAACACACGGTCCACTGTGAACACAGCTGGAATTTGCTGTGGCCTTCCATGCTCCTCAAAATCATGAGAAATTCCTATGTGACATGGAAGAATACGAGTAGGCATGACTATGCGTTATGGTGACCTTATAGACAACACACCACAGCAGTGTCTCCAGTTTTCCAAACAGGTGCTTGTGTATTGCAGTGGAATAATATCTTTACTTGCCAGAAAATGCTAGCAATGCCTTTGGTTCAAATGGAAGTCACCGACATCTTCATTCTAGGATATCCCTATTGAAGGACAAAAATTTAGGCGTGATTGTAAGCTTTGACACATCTTGCATAGTTTTCATTTAATCTGCGATTTTCAATGATCAGAGCAGTAGAGTACAATAAACACGAGGAGCTTGAAGTCATGGAAGGTACTTTTACTGCAGGCAGAGATAAGAGGTTGAACATGACATTGCTGCCATACTGTGGCTACAACCTGACTCCAAGGTCAGCGGCTAGTAGAATGCAAGCCTTGCTGGAGAAAGAAGGGGAAAAGGAAAAGTGCTTCAGGAGGCATGGCAAGCCAGAGATGGCTTAGAGGTTAGAGAGTTAGACACTGAATCAAGGGACCCGGTTCGAACCATAAGGAGGACACGAGCCCGACACACAAGGGGGCGCATGTGTGCTAGGGTGCCCCGTGTGCTCATTGCCTGGATCTGTCCATTCCTCTTGTCCATCGCTCATGTTCTCTCTCCTAGCCTAATAAGGAGAGTACTTTTCTTCCCCTAGGCGTGGGGGAAGGGGCAGAGGAAATTGTCCTCAAGGGATGTTTCTGAAAGGGAAGCCCTCCTTGGCCAGCATGTCTCTTGCATACTTCGCCATTTCATTCCGATAGAACTCAGCACATCAATTCATTTTCCAGACAAGCCAAGAAGGAATTCAAGAAGCTCTGGGAGTGGCTTTCAAGCCACAAGCAATAGTCCCAACGCCTCTGTCACTGGCAGGAAAGATACACAGGAGTCTCCCGACAATAGTAGTCACATCACACCCGAAGGCAAGTGTCCACATTCTTTATGCCTTATGGGCCCAGGGCAAAAATTGCTAAAGCCAGGAAGAATCAGGAGTGGCGGGGTCCAAACATATACTCTGAGGGTTGGGCTAGCCACTCGCAGGCTCTCGAGAACCATCCTGAGCCCACAATGGACGCAGGTGGAATGAAGGAGCAGAAGGGTAAGTAGTGGGTCATCACGGCCGTGCCCCTCCTCCACTGAGTGACATTCACAGATATCTAGGGAAACACGGGAAGAACGTGACACACGGTCCACTGTGAACACAGCTGGAATTTCCATGCTCCTCACAATCATGAGAAATTCCCATGCGACCTGGAAGAAAAAGAGGAGCATCTTGACTATGCTTTAGTGATGAGCTTTCAGACGCCACGGCAAAGCAGCCTGTGCGCTTCTCCAAACAGGTGCTTGTGTATTGCACCGGAATGATAGCTAGACTGGCCATAAAAGCCTAGCAATGTCTTTGGGTCAAATGGAAGTCACCGACACCTTTCTTTCTAGGACATCCCTGTGAAGGACCAACGTTTAGGCCTGTTTGTAAGCTTTGACCCCTCTTGCCTAGTTTGCATGGAGGCTGCCATTTTCAATGATCAGCTCAGCGCAATATCACGAACACAGGGAGCTTGAGGTCATGGCAGCACTTGGACTGCCAGCAGAGACAAGAGGCTGAACGTGACATTGACACCCCCCTGTGGCTACGTGCTGAATCCCAGTTCAGCAGCTACTAGAGTTCAAGCCCTGCTGGAGAAAGAAGGGGAAAAGGCAAACTGCCCCGGGAGGCGTGGCAGGCGGGAGATGGCTCAGAGGTTAGAGACTTTGACTCTGAAGCCAAGGAACGCTGGTTCGAGCCACCGGGACGACGCGAGCCCGAGACACAAGGGGGCGCTTGCGTGTCTAGGGTGCCCGGTGTGCCCGTTGCCTGGATCTGTCCATTCCTCTTCTCGATCTCTCATGTTCTCTCTCCTAGCTGAATAAGACTACTTTTCTGCCCCCCTAGGCGTGGGGGGAGGGTCAGAGGAAATCTTCCTCAACACAGGTTTCTGAAAGGGAGGCCCTCCTTGTACAGCATCTCTCTTGCGTCCTTCCTTGGCAATTGCATTCTGATAGAACTCAGCCCATCAATTCCTTTTCCAGGCAAGTCAAGAAGGAATTCAAGAAGCTCTGGGAGTGGCTTTCAAGCCACAAGCAATAGTCCCACCACCTCTGTCACTGGCTGGAAAGAAAACAGCGCTCCTTCGAAGTCCTGCTGTCATCAGGCTCTCGCTCTCTCTCAAGACCCCTGGGGCATCATCCCTGCACTTCTCAGAAGGGGTGACACCTCACCCATACCAGTGACGAGGTAAGGGAGCCGTCCACGGGAGTGGGCGCAGACGTTCTCGACGATTTTCCAATCTCTGAAGGTTTGATATGTGAGGTAGGCCCCCGGGTCCATCAGCTGGCTTGGCGCTGGTGGAGGCCCTCCCCCTCCAGCCAACTGAAGGGTGCTTTGTGGAGCTGTCTTACGCCCAGAGGAACACACCCTCCGCGCCCTGCTCCCTCCCATTTCAGACAGCCCCATTCCAGTAGGCCCACCCCTTTGACGTGAGGGAGTGCACCCGCCAAAATTGCTCCATTTGCACAAGAGCCACTCGGGTTGGCCCATGGCCATGGCTGGGCCATCTTTGAGAACCCTACCAATCGGACCCTTTTTATGAAGAGAGCCGATTCTCTAACCTAGGGGGATAGCATTCGCTCTCCCCTCGCTATCCCCCTAGGTTAGAGAATTGGGAGCTTTTAGGCCAGAGAGAAGGCCCCGAAGATGCAGGGAATCTCCGTGGCCCCCGGAAAGGAGGCCCCTGACACAGAAGCGACTCAAGTGGTGACATCCACATGGGCATGCAGAGCTCCCAGGTGAAGCGAGGACCTGCCAGTGAGCCCTGAGGCCCTTCCTAGCAGGAGGACCCACGGCCCTTTGAGGCAGTAGACACACAGGAGTCTCCCGACAATAGGAGTCACTGCACACCCATAGGCAAGTGTCCACATTCTTTATGCCTTATGGACCCAGGGCAAAAATTGCTGAAGCCAGGCCAGGATGAATCAGGAGTGGCGGGGTCCAAACATATACTCTGAGGGTTGGGCTAGCCACTCGCAGGCTCTCAACCATCCTAAGCCCACAATGGACGCAGGTGGAATGAAGGAGCAGAAGGGTAAGTAGTGGGTCATCACGGCCGTGCCCCTTCTCCACTGAGTGACGTTCACAGATATCTAGGGAAACACGGGAAGAACGTGACACACGGTCCACTGTGAACACAGCTGCAATTTGCTGTGGCCTTCCATGCTCTTCACAATCATGAGAAATTCCCATGCGACCTGGAAGAAAAAGAGCAGCATCTTGACTATGCTTTAGTGATGAGCTTTCAGACGCCACGGCAAAGCAGCCTGCGCGCTTCTCCAAACAGGTGCTTGTGTATTGCACCGGAATGACAGCTAGACTGGCCAGAAAAGGCTAGCAATGTCTTTGGGTCAAATGGAAGTCACCGACACCTTTCTTTCTAGGACATCCCTGTGAAGGACCAACGTTTAGGCCTGTTTGTAAGCTTTGACCCCTCTTGCCTAGTTTGCATGGAGGCTGCCATTTTCAATGATCAGCTCAGCGCAATATCACGAACACAGGGAGCTTGAGGTCATGGCAGCACTTGGACTGCCAGCAGAGACAAGAGGTTGAACGTGACATTGACACCCCCCTGTGGCTACTTGCTGAATCCCAGTTCAGCAGCTACTAGAGTTCAAGCCCTGCTGGAGAAAGAAGGGGAAAAGGCAAACGGCCCCGGGAGGCATGGCAGGCGGGAGATGGCTCAGAGGTTAGAGACTTTGACTCTGAAGCCAAGGGACGCCGGTTCGAGCAACCAGGACGCACGCGAGCCCGAGACACAAGGGGACGCTTGCTTGCTTATCTAGGGTGCCCGGTGTGCCCGTTGCCTGGATCTGTCCATTCCTCTTCTCGATCTCTCATGTTCTCTCTCCTAGCTGAATAAGGAGACTACTTTTCTGCCCCCCTAGGCGTGGGGGGAGGGTCAGAGGAAATCTTCCTCAACACAGGTTTCTGAAAGGGAGGCCCTCCTTGTACAGCATCTCTCTTGCATCCTTCCTTGGCAATTGC
Source organism: Jaculus jaculus (assembly GCF_020740685.1). Taxonomy (NCBI): domain Eukaryota; kingdom Metazoa; phylum Chordata; class Mammalia; order Rodentia; family Dipodidae; genus Jaculus; species Jaculus jaculus. The sequence continues at coordinate 28,550,792 of NC_059121.1, forward strand.
ATTCTGATAGAACTCAGCCCATCAATTCCTTTTCCAGGCAAGTCAAGAAGGAATTCAAGAAGCTCTGGGAGTGGCTTTCAAGCCACAAGCAATAGTCCCACCACCTCTGTCACTGGCTGGAAAGAAAACAGTGCTCCTTCGAAATCCTGCTGTCATCAGGCTCTCGCTCTCTCTCAAGACCCCTGGGGCATCATCCCTGCACGTCTCAGAAGGGGTGACACCTCACCCCCACCAGTGACAGGGTAAGTGAGCCGTCCACGGGAGTGGGCGCAGACGTTCTCGACAATTTTCCAATCTCTGAATGTTTGATATGTGAGGCAGGCCCCAGGGTCCATCAGCTGGCTTGGCACTCGTGGAGGCCCTCCCCCTCCAGGCAACTGAAGGATGCTTTGTGGAGCTGTCTTATGCCCAGAGGAGCACACCCTCCGCGCCCTGCTCCCTCCCCTTTCAGACAGCCCCATTCCAGTAGGCCCACCCCTTTGACGTGAGGGAGTGCACCTGGCAAAATTGCTCAATTTGCACAAGAGCCACTCGGGTATGGCCCATGGCCATGGCTGGGCCATCTTTGAGAATCCTACCAATCGGACCCTTTTTCTGAAGAGAGCCGATTCTCTAACCTAGGGGGAGAGCTCTCCCCCTAGGTTAGAGAATCGGGAGCTTTTAAGCCAGAGAGATGGCCCCGAAGATGCAGGGAATCTCCGTGCCCCCCGGAAATGAGGCCCCTGACACAGAAGCGACTCAAGTGGTGACATCCGCATGGGCATGCAGAGCTCCCAGGTGAAGTGAGGACCTGCCAGTGAGTCCTGAGGCCCTTCCTAGCAGGAGGACCAACGGCCTTTTGAGGCAGTAGACACACAGGAGTCTCCCGACAATAGGAGTCACGTCACACCCATAGGCACGTGTCCACATTCTTTATGCCTATGGGCCCAGGGCAAAAATTGCTGAAGCCAGGCCAGAAAGAATCAGGAGTGGCGGGGTCCAAACATATATTCTGGGGGTTGGGCTAGCCACTCGCAGGCTCTCGAGAACCATCCTGAGCCCACAATGTTCGCAGGTGGAATGAAGGAGCAGAAGGGCAAGTAGTGGGTCATCACGGCCGTGCCCCTCCTTCACTGAGTGACGTTCACAGATATCTAGGGAAACACGGGAAGAACGTGACACACGGTCCAGTGTTAACACAGCTGGAATTTGCTGTGGCCTTCCATGCTCCTCACAATCATGAGAAATTCCCATGCGACCTGGAAGAAAAAGAGCAGCATCTTGACCATGCCTTAGTGATGAGCTTTCACACGACACAGCAAAGCAGCATGGCGCTTCTCCAAACAGGTGCTTGTGTATTGCACTGGAGTGATAGCTTGACTGGCCAGAAAATGCTAGCAATGTCTTTGGGTCAAATGGAAGTCCCCGACATCTTTCTTTCTAGGATATCCCTGTGAAGGACCAACATTTAGGCCTGTTTGTATGCTTTGAGCCCTCCTGCATTGTTTGCATTGAGGCTGCCATTTTCAATGATCAGCTCAGCGGAGGATCATGAACACAGGGAGCTTGAGGTCATGGCAGCACTTTGACTGCCAGCAGAGATGAGAGGTTGAACATGACCTTGCCACCGCCCTGTGGCTACATGCTGAATCCCAGTTCAGCGGCTACTAGAATTCAAGCCCTGCTGGAGAAAGAAGGGGAAAAGGCAAACTGCCACGGGAGGCCTGGCAAGCAGGAGATGGCTCGGAGGTTAGAGACGTTGACTCTGAAGCCTAGGGATGCTGGTTCGAGCCACTGGGAACCACGCGAACCCGGGACACAAGAGGGCGCTTGTGTGTGCTAGGGTGCCCGGTGTGCCCGTTGCCTGGATCTGTCCATTCCTCTTCTCGATCTCTCATGTTTTCTCTCCTAGCTGAATAAGGAGACTACTTTTCTTCCCCCCTAGGCGTGTTGGGGAGGGTCAAAGGAAATCGTCCTCAACACAGGTTTCTGAAAGGGAGGCCCTCCTTGGCCAGCCTCTGTCTTGTGTCCTTTGTTGGCAATTTCATTCTGATAGAACTCAGCCCATCAATTCCTTGTCCAGACAAGTCAAGAAGGAATTCAAGAAGCTCTGGGAGTGGATTTCAAGCCACAAGCAATAGTCCCACCGCCTCCGTCACTGCCTGGAAAGAAAGCAGCGCTCCTTCGAAGTCCTGGTGTCATCAGGCTCTCTCTCTCTCAAGAACCCTGGGGCATCATACCTGCATGTTTCAGAAGGGGTGACACCTAACCCTCACCAGTGACAAGGTAAGTGAGCCGTCCACGGGAGTGGGCGCCGACGTTCTTGACGATTTTCCAATCTCTGAATGTTTGATATGTGAGTCAGGCCCCCGGGTCCATCAGCTGGCTTGGCACTCGTGGAGGCCCTCCCCCTCCAGGCAACTGAAGGGTGCTTTGTGGAGCTGTCTTATGCCCATAGGAACACACCCTCCGCACCCTGCTCCCTCCCATTTCAGACAGCCCCATTCCAGTAGGCCCACCCCTTTGACGTGTGGGAGTGCACCTGCCAAAATTGCTCAATTTGCACAAGAGCCACTCGGGTATGGCCCATGGCCATGGCTGGGCCATCTTTGAGAATCCTACCAATCGGACCCTTTTTCTGAAGAGAGCTGATTCTCTAACCTAGCAGGATAGCATTCGCTCTCCCCCTAGGTTAGAGAATCGGGAGCTTTTAGGCCCGAGAGAAGGCCCCGAAGATGCAGGGAATCTCCGTGCCCCC